>NW_026923583.1:0-22235 GCF_032062105.1 Saccostrea cuccullata | reverse complement strand
AATTTTAATATATTAACTCAACATCAGCAATGAAGAGCAAATTCTGAGGCTTTTCTACAAAATTACCAGAGTATCATGACTTTTTCAGGCTATTATAACTTTTTTTCCGCCTGGAATACCCAGACTTATAGATATCACATTTTCTCAATGAATCTATTTATTCTATGTTCTAAAGTGTGTGTATTTTTTATTTGGTAAGACCTTTTTTGTTAATTTCTGAAATCCAAATATTTAAATGAAATAAAATATATTTTTATAACTCTATTCATTATTATCTATCAAAGATATACAAAATGCAGGTTAATCTAAGAGGGGATTTGTAATTAGTCTAACTATTCAGTGTAAAAGCAAATTAATTATCTAAACATCTATTGTTATTTGCAAATGGGAATAGGTGGAGTCGAGAATTTTAAAAAGTGAGAATAGGTAGAGGACACCAAATTGGGTATCTTATCTTATTCTTCTTGTGTGTGAATAACAGTACAACATACCTGTATCCTGTAGTAAGTGTGAGGCTGTCCTTTTATTTAAAATCAAGTGGAGTTTGAAATCAAGTATTAATGAAATATATTTAACCAAGATACATGTAAAGAGATTTGATACTTTACTTTGACTCTAAGCCAACAGTCATTCGGTTCAATAATGCATGTACTATCATTTTTTCTGAAGGAAAATCACAACTCGCCGTTTACAACATTGTTTTCATAATAAAAAAATCCATACGATATAATGATGCACTATTACATTACATGATGTTTTTTTTGTTAATTTAAAGAAAAAATGTAAAACGTCAATTAAGTTTCTGTGACAGAATAGCACTTATCCTGCGGTTGAAAATAGAGAAGATCCTGGATTTATAGACTGGTTTTTATTTTTTGACCAATTTTTGGTTATAAATGATGCAAATATAAAGTTTCTAGAATATTAAGAAATTGTGACTCCACAGTGTTCAAAATTCTGCTTTTCTTTCAACTATTTATCATACATAAATATATACAACTTTTTGTCATTTCAATGGCATGAATGTGAAACTTAAAATAAAGATAAAATCTGTAAGGTCATATTTATTATGTCGATATCTTAAGAAAATAGTGCGAGTCCATTTATTAATTAATTTTTTGGTTCACAATTGATTTAATTAAACTGTCTGAAAAAATAAAATTGAAGAAAAAAGGTGACTGTGGTACGAGCTAATATTATTTTCGCGCATGCGTTGAAAGACACCCAATTTTATGTTAACGCCCCCAAACTCTACCTGATTCAAGATCAATAATTTACCGCCTGTCAATCATTAGAAAAACAATAGCTTCTGAATTGATTGACAGGCCAGCTACCCGTGCTACCTGATAGTCTGAGTTTGTGTCCTTTGAAATGGATTGCCTGGTCACGCGTCAAACACTTTCATGTAGCCGCCTTGTGTACAAGGGAATTAAAAAAAGAAACTTGGTAAAATTTTATTTAAAAAACAATTGAGAGTAGATAATTAAAACATGACTTCGTAAAATATTTGCTTTCAATCTCAACGGTTATATTGTATTTTAGGCGATATGTCGCCCAAGATATCTGCTGTAAAATTTAGTAACAGAAACGCTATTTGCCGATTAAAATCGGAATGTGATAAATAAGAAAAGATACAAACGGCATGGATAAAAAAAAATCCTTTATACCATGTTATATCTATGTATATATGAATACAATCTACACCATGTTCCGTGGTAAAGTTCCGAAATGTCAGAAACATGAGTTTCGAGATTGTAACTTTTAGTTCGAGTTTACTAACGTCTGTCTATACACAATATTCGAAATCAAAAAGTGAACAGATAAAGCCAAAGATGAATTCTTAAAAGTACGTATGAAAGAAATCTTGCAAACAATAAAAAACACACGAATGCCCGGAAATGGTGAATATTTTCGACACTTATATTGTTGGTCAGAACGTAAGCAATATTCCTATCGCGGTACATTGTATATGTTCACACGACGGGTAGGCCTATGAATGGAACATTTCATTATATATTTTTAATTTTGATATTTACACAATTTTAATTAAAAAAGGTATGTTTACTTTGTAGTTTTACTCTGTGTTCTTTTCGTTAATTTTTCATTTATTAATATATATAAAAACGATGTTTCTTTATAATTTTTTTTTCTCTGATAGTACATCTGTAGTATAAATAAATAAATTTTATATTGAAATATTTCAGTTATTTCAAGTAGTTTCACTCTAATTTAGACACGAAACACGAAATGTTGACCCTGATCCCCAGACACAGACTTCCTGTGTAATGCTACGTGTATATAGATTTTTGACATCTTGGGTATTGGGGGTCTCCAGGTAAATAACACCACTGTTGCTTCGACCACTCCCCCTCCTCAGGTAACCGTACGGTAAAAAAATTGGGTCTTTAATATTGCATGTCAGCTTGCCCATTTGCCAAAAAATTGTTTAATTTTATCATGACTTATTACTGATTCAGAAAATGAAATTGAATATTTGTTCAGTACATTTAGAAAGACTCACATAGGCTTACTAGTGTTTAAATTTTGTAAATCAGTCATTTTGATATAAAAAGATAAAAATCAAAATGAACTGAAGTGTTTACACAGTTTGCTTATCAGTTCATCTTGAATTTTAATCTACATTTTGCTGAAATTACATTCAATGCTATCCATTATGCCATAAATTAAAACTCGTTTTTCTCTCTGCAGCTTAAAAAAAGTTTTTAAGAATATTTTATTATAGTTTTTAGAATTTAAAATTCCAAGTGCTTATGCTAGAATTAATGCATTGCTTTGTTGTTCATTCAAAGAAATTAGAAACTATTTTAAATCACAGCTGCCTTTTGAAAAGTTTTTAATAGGAATTGCAAAGGGGATCCAAACCAAATTTCACTTTGGCCTAACAGGTTACACATAATAGAATCAATCTCAAAAACTATGAATTAAGATGTACTCTGATGTTTTAGGAGTGACTGCACCTGGTAATCGTCGTCCAACCAGACCAAAGAAAATGAGGTCAAGTCAGGTGAAATCAGGTCGGAAAACCACAGAGGTCAAGGCCACAATACCTGTGAAGTCTCCAGTGAAGGTCATGAACTTGTCAGCTGATGCCACCACAATTACACAAGATGTAAGTTACACATGTATTCTAAAGGCAAATAACCATTTATTCTAAATAAGTGGTATTTTGTTTGAAAAATTATTTTTTATTTACACAATTTTTTTTCACAAATTAAAGTGAATGGCATTAGGCAGCAGGCAAAGCCTATTTAAGCCCTCTAGCACACTCTTTTAATAAAACATATGTTTTATTTTAACCTTGATATTAAAGACTCATCAAATTTAAAGACACTGTATCTTCTAAGATATCTATAATCCAAGAACGTCATATTGAAAAATAAAAGGAATTTAAGTTAGATATTTTAATTCATGGATACAATCATGTTTATTACTTCATATTGGCAGATTTTTCAGGGTTTTGGATAATATGGAATTTTTCATTAATAATCATAAATATTGTTTATTTATTTTTAACCATAAACAATCTTTGGATTGATCTGCATTGCATTGACATTTAATGAATATTTGGGATGTGACAGGTATGCTCATTAATTTAAGTCATTGAATCAAGGATTTTTCCTGGAACAGTGGTCAGTAAACAATTGAAAAAAAAAACCAGGTGTGTGATTATGTGAATTTTATTTTAGTTAACAGTTGAGAGTCTTCACGAACAGCCTCACAAGCACTTCCGAGGAAATCTGAAGAAAGTGTCGCTGAAAGACCTGTGTGCAGATGACAAGAAGCGTGTCGCTAACCTCATAAAGGAATTAGCCAAGTATGTTTGAGTTTTAAGAGGGCTGGGTGGTTGTGGCCATTTTTGGACTTAATTAATCTCCTTTAGAAGAAGAGCTCCATATAAAGATTAGGGCAAGGACGATACAACTTTTTCTATCTTGATACGTATCATGATATTTGAGTCACAATACGAAAAGTATCATGATATGTTTAATTGCTAATAAAATCTTTTTTTGCATTGAAAGATAAGCAAATTACCGAAAAATTTATTCAAAATAGTTGTTTATATGTTGTAAAACAAATTTTTTTTTACTCAAGTGTTTTTAATTATAGTTTATTTCATATCTATATTTAAACCCCAAATGTTAAAGAAAGAAAAACAGAAGTCAGATTTTTTTTGGCAATATTTTGATATTTCTTCATATGTATCGATATGCGTATCATCAGATCTTCTTATGCAGAGTGTATACGGCGCAGATCTAAGAAGTCTGATTTTAATTAGATTGGTCCTCACAGATATCTTGATATATCAATATCTCGATATATCGTCCCAGCCCTCATAAAGATATACAAAAATGATGAAATTTTAAAACTAAAGAGTATGAAATTTTTCTTTGCCAAATGATAGTTGACAGCTTAAGATATTATATCTTAAAAATTAAGTTATATCTGATGGTTAATTTGCTGACTCCCCATTCTCCTTAACACAATTTTAATGATTTAGAACATGATGAAGATTTGTAAACTTGTAGAGAGAAAACTGAAAAACTGGGTTGCTTATGAATGTAGAATATACATGATTTGTAATTGTCCATTTATAGCTTTTGTGGTATGAAGTTTTTAATTATTTGTTTGACATTACAGAATGGGGGATGAGAAGGAGGCTGTACTGGGACAGCTACAGACAGAGAGGAGGGAGTACGAGAAACAGGTGATACAGATGGTCAACCAACAGGAACAGATACTGCAGGAGAGAGAGGGTATCCTTTACACAGAAAGGGAGGGGGGTGTCAATGATCTTGAAATGTCTACAAGAGAGAGAGGGTATCCTTATAACATGGAGAGGGGAGGAGGGGTGATGGAAAACAAGGGCACCCAAAGGGGAGCATCTCCTCGCTAAGGCCATACCAATTTCTAATATAGTTCGTCAGATTCGCCGCCTCTATTTTTAACAAATCCAAATTATAATATTATAAAAATAAAATTTGCGCGCGAAAATATCCGAATACAATTTTTTTTTTCTCGACTTTTTACACAAAACGCATAAAAGACTTGGAAATTTGTATGACAGAAGCGCGGGATTTAGTTAGTTTGTTTGTACTTTGAAGCAGTCTGTGAAGTTTTACAAGATGCCCTTGTAACTGTTCTTATGTACCAGGGGTGACCAATTAGCATCTCCCGACGCCCAGGGCTACCATTTTTGGGATCGGGCTAGTTGTTTTCTACAAGGAGGTAGCCCGTCGGGCTAGTAAAAAATATAACTACACACACAATACAACATGGCAAGCACAATCAGTATTTTCACTTCTTTTTGATATAAAATTCCCAACCAGTTAAATTTTCCAGACAACATGCTCCTATTGACAATAAATCTCCATAATCTTATCTGTTTTGTAGTTCTAAAATGATCGTTTTTTCCTAATCCGAATTTCCTCTATTCCTCCATTTATGGTAAATACATGCAGATATCTCATTAAATTATTTACGATCACCCAATCAAGTGTTTTGTGCCTCATATAAAATATATTTCCAGTGTATTTAATGATTTAAGATGAAAACAAAATGAATTTGATTTTATTCTAAATGAGCTTGTGCAATGATTAGGGCTGTATCAATATATCGATATATCGATACGTATCGATATTCAAGAAAAATATTGTATCGAAAAATAACTTCCAATACGTATCGGACAGACAGTTTTTCTTCTAATTCTGTTAAAAAGATGGGAATTTCAATCACCAAAGATTATATTTCACTTTTTTGAATTAAAACTGTTCAATAATTATATAATTTGTAAGGAAATAACACAGTTTTTATAATTATTACAAAATACAAAGAGAATTTTATTTTTAACATGTTGATTTTACTGTCATTAAAAATTTGATTTTAAGTATTATTTGTAATGACAATGAGACAAGAACTTTAAAATGGGTAATAAAACACTTAATTGTTATGAAATTTATGCATTAAAATGACTTAGAAGCCTTTTCTGATGGGCTTGTTCTAGAATCCAATATATCGCATATCGCTTTAAAAAATATTGTATTCGTATCGTATCGAAATTTTTGGCTCAATACACAGCCCTAGCAATGATCAGGAAAAAGGGAAGATAATTTATTTAAATTAATTTTGATTTTAATTCATAATAATTTATGCATGATTAATATTGATAGTGAGAACTTTAAACTTTAATTATATTAAAAAGAATGACTCCAGTACCCTGACTTTTTATTTATTTATAGGGTAACTTACGTTACTTCCTTCAAGATCCTGATTGCTTTGATCAGTTCAGTGTTATTTATGATGGAGGAGAGAGAACAGCTATATTTAGAAACACTACCAGGGAACCTGTGCTGGTGGAAGAAAGAGCAGTATGTTTTTCATTTTAATTAAAGCTGGGTTGATTGTTAAAATTTGTTAATTAAACTTATTATAAAAATTATGCTTAGAGATATTAAAAAATATGTTTCTTCTACTCTAATTCACTCATATATTCTAGTATCTTTAAAACTAAGGAACCACTTAAGAACTTAAAATGACAATATATCAGTCATTGGGTACAATATTTCATTCTATTCACTTGGGAACCTTTTGAATAATTCAAAGTGTAATTATTTTGTAGAGATGGACAGAGACCTACATTCGCTGGTCACCACAAGGTACCTACCTGGCCACATTTCATGCTAAGGGTATAGCCCTGTGGGGAGGGGAGAAGTTTGAACAGATCATGAGGTTCAGCCACCCCGGGGTTCAGCTGATTGATTTCTCCCCGTGTGAGCGCTACATGGTGACCTTCAGCCCGATTCTGTCCAGTCAGGAGGACCAGCAGCAGATCATCATCTGGGACATCAGGACGGGCATGAAGAAGAGAGGATTTCATTGCGAGACACAGTCCACCTGGCCAATACTCAAGTCAGTATACTTGTCAGCTATCAGCTTTTCAGTCATTTATTTGCCATAAATTACCAAATAAACTATACATACTGGCATTACTGAATAAATACAGGCTTTTAAATGTTTAAAAAAGTGAAGAAATATTACTTGAAGAGTATTTTATAAATGAGATGACTTTATAGCAATAATTTGTTGATTCACTCAGGTGGAATCATGATGGTACCTACTTTGGAAGAATTACTCCAGATACACTCAGTGTTTATGAAACACCTGTAAGTTCATTTATACTACCTAATTCAGACAGATACTTAACGCATTTGAAACAGAACAGTCTTTGAAGTTAGAATCTTGAAATGAGTTAATGTATTCCATGTATTTTTCAGTCGATGGGATTGCTAGAAAAGAAGAGTTTGAAAATAACTGGACTAAGGTAAGATAAAACATCCTTAAAGCTGAACACTACTCGTAAATAGGCATAGTACGATATTTCCAGTTCTTCAACTCTATCCCTACAAACCGTATATAAGGAGCAGATCGCTAATCAGGCCAATGTATTTCACTGTAGAGATCTGACGAGTGTAGACGTACACCTTACACTGCGTGCTACTCAATCTCGATGAAATTATCAAATTTTAAGTATTTTTTCCAAAACAAGACAAAAGTAATGGGGTATTTCAAAGCGTAAATTGGTTGTCCTTAAAGAAAACGTCAACCACCCTACCCTCAACTCCCGGTCTTCACATGTTAGTGCCCCTTACAGGCACTACCTATGACCACTAGAAAGGTGTTCTTATCTATTATCAATTCCATACCTCCTTACATGATACAGGTTTAAATGTCAAGTAAACCGTCAACTGTGAAAGTCAGTGCTTCTGGTAAAAGTCCATTAATAAGAGTCATGATAGTATGATGATACATTGTAAATACTGGTCCAATTTACATTTTTGTAAAGAAATTAATGTTTTCTGAAACAAGCCTGACAATTTTCTATATTTTTTCAGAGATTTTACCTGGTCCCCTTCTGACAATATAATCGCCTACTGGGTTCCAGAGCAGCAGAACGTGCCAGCCAGAGTCACCCTGATCCAGATGCCAAGTCGTCAGGAGCTCTGTATCAAGAACCTGTTTAACGTGGCTGACTGTAAGATGCACTGGCAGAAGAATGGGGATTACCTGTGTGTCAAGGTCGACCGTTACTCCAAGGCCAAAAAGATTGACGAGAAAGACCAGTTCAAGTACAGTGTGAGTATCTTTGAAACAGTTTAGATAATAAAGCAACAGAACAAAAAAGGAATTTTTTGTAAAAGGTCAACAAATTTCCTAATTTTTACACAGTGCTGTAAACCAGCTATTATTTGTGACATCTTTTATTCATAATTCTAAAGTTTGGAATCCATCTGCCACTATTAATTTTCGTGAACAAGCCAACATTTTACACAAATGAATAATTGGTTCACGACAAGAAATATTCGTGAGTGAAAGGATAAAACTCGCAGATTTTTCTTGCTTGCGAATAAAAGTTGGTGTACAGTAATGTATCCTAATGATGATTCTGACAATGTAATGTATTCTTACGATGTGATTAATAATTGCAGGGATTGTACTATAATTTTGAGCTGTTTAGAATCCGAGAAAAACAGATTCCAGTAGATAAAGTGGAAGTCAAAGGTAAGAATACCGTATTTGGCCGAATATAATACGCATTGATGTAAAATACGCACCCCCCTTTTTGCGTCTGGAACTAGGGAAAAAAACGCAGTTCGGATGTATTATACGCAACAGAAAATTTTACCAAACGATGTTCTGAACTTTGAAAATCGCGGTAATTTGTAACGAAAATCGGCGCGAAGATTAAAGTGTCAAAAAAAAAAAATTTTATAATTTTTTCTTAATCTGCAATTTCCATATCGCGGCAATATGAAGAAAATTATTTATTCATTAACTTCAACAAAGCACAAGATAATGTTGCGTAAAAGTGTTAAGAGAATTTATTTTTTAAGCATACGGTGATTTTGAAATAATACATCGCCATATAATTCTTTGGTGAAATAATTTTATATCAACAAAGCATGAGATATTGTTGCAAGTTTTAACAGTTCATATTAAATTTTGGTTCTAGGTCATCATGGAAAAACGAAATTGAAACATCAAAGTATTTTAAAAATTAAGAAGACTATGATTTTCCTCTTCTGAATCGTGCGGATATTTTATTTTCTACAGAGCATGAATAAATGATAACACTTAAGTTTTAGCATACTTCATATTTAATTTGTTAACTCTCAATTATTTAAAAAAGGGTTCGATAAGTATAAGATAAGGTAAAATTACATTTAACAAGTGTTTAATTGTTTAATGTGTCGTAAACAACACACGCTCACACATACGAAAGGTTACAAACCGACCCTCGCTTTTTAAGAAAGAAAATAATCAAAGCAATTAAAAGGACAGTGAAAATAATCATTGCTATAACTGTAAAAACATTGCTTTGGAGTCGGTAGACAATTAATTGCCTGGAGGGGTGTTGAGAGGTAATTATCAAGTGACCAGCGCATGTGTGTCACGACATTGGCTTCCCTTCAATGGGATGTATAAAGGGGTGTTTGTGTTGCAGTGAATTTTCACTGAGTTATTTAAAAACTAAAATAAAATTTTTATTTTGTTGTATTTCATAAAAAAAAATGACTTATTACTTTGTCAGACAAATAAGGTGCATATGTACTATGATTACGGAAGCACGTGACAAAGGAATGTGTTAACGTCTTAAAATAGCATCGGTAATGGCGGCCTACACAGAGACGATAAACATGGAGCTCAAATTAATTTTAACTTGCTTTTTCATGTCATTTTAGTATCAAAATATTATGAAAGTGTTATTTCTAACAAACATACCTCCCAACAATAACTTTCCAAAGTTTAAAATATGACGATAAACAAAAGAAGTTGCATAAGTCTCTTGGTAATACTACGGTATGTACGTATGATAGTCGTTTCACCTGAAAGAAAAACTTACCAAAATCCCATTGTGATGTAAAATACGCATCCCTTTCTCACAGAAATTTATTTTAGGAAAAAAGTGCGTATTATATTCCCCCCAACTACGGAAGTATAAAGCATGGTGATTTTGATCTTTGAACTCTTCATTTGATATTAAGTCTGATTATAACCCACTTTGATAATCTCTTTGGCAGAAAATGTGATTGCCTTTGCTTGGGAGCCCGTAGGAAGTCGTTTTGCATTTATTCATGGTGAATCTCCAAGGATTTCTGTTTCCTTCTACCAGATAAGGCCAGGAAAAGTAGAAATAATCAGTAAGTTGAAACATCTGATCTGATCATATTAGAATTTACATTTACATGCTCTTTTAAGTATACTTTATACTTATAAAAATGCAAACTAGAAGATTAGTAATTTGGAATGGTATACCGTATAAGTAGAATTTTTAATGAGGACTTAATTTTGGCATTATTAGCGAGGGTGCCAAGATCGCTAAATATTAATATCGCTAATTATTAATATCGGTTTATTTGTAATAGATTCTTTAGTGAGCTTTTTAAAAATCGCTAAAAATACATCTCGCTAAAAATAAATTACCAACTTTTAAGGTAAAATCGCTAAATTTGCGTCTCACTAAAATTTCCACATATACTGTATTTTTTGGTTGCAAGTAATGCAAATTTCAATTTTCTAAAATGTTAAGAAATTGTCAATGATCTTTGATTTTTTAACCCAACCTTTTTGCCATTCCTTCAGAAATTTATGCCACTTTTTATGCCCCCCCTTCGAAGAAGGGAGGGCATATGGCTTTGCTGCTGTCTGTTGGTCAGTCCACTTAGTTTCCGTTCATTTCCTTCACAACCGTTGCACATACTGAAATGAAGTTTAGTATACAAATATATCAGATGAATACTTAGGTCAAGTTCTGTTAAGGGTACGATCGCACCATTTTTGACAGAGTTATGCCCCTTGGACTTAAAAAAATTCCAATTATTTGCAGTTTCTGTTCATTTTCTTCGCAACCGTTGCACAAACTGAAATGAAATTTGGTATACAGATATATCAGATGAATATCTAGGTCAAGTTTTGTTTTGGGTACGATTGCACCATTTTTATGCCCCCCCATCGAAGAAGGGAGGGCATATTGCTTTGCTGCTGTCTGTCGGTCTGTCAGTCCACTAGTTTCCGTTCATTTTCTTCACAACCGATGCACATACTGAAATGAAATTTGGTATACAGATATAACACATGAATATCTAGGCCAAGTTCCTTTTTGGGTACAATCGCACCATTTTTGACAGAGTTATGCCCCTTGGACTTAGAAAAATTTCAATTATTTGCAATTTCGGTTCATTTTCTTTGCAACCGTTCACATACTGAAATGAAATCTAGCGTACAGATTTATCAGAGGTATATGTAGGTCAAGTTCTGTTCTGGGTACGATCGCATCATTTTTCTTAGAGTTTTGTCCCTTAGACTTAGAAAAATTCTAATTATTTGCAGTTTCCGTTCATTTTCTTCCCAGAGGTTGCACATACTGAGATGAAGTTTGATATACAGATTTATCAGATAAATATCTTGATCAAGTTCTGTTTTGGGTACAATTGCACCATTTTTGACAGAGTTACGCCCTTTTGGACTTAGAAAAATTCCAATTTGGGGGAGGGGGGCATAAGTGTTTTACAAACATCGCTTGTTATGTTTATCACTTTACAAGACATTATACTGCAACTATTTTTTGCAGAAACTTTGGAAAGAAGGCAAGCAAACCACCTGTTCTGGAGTCCAACAGGTCAATTTATTGTTCTAGCAGGATTGCGCAAGTAAGTTTGAAAAAATAAATTTGTAATGTAAATATAACCATTAAAGCAACTTATATTATTAGAATGCTCCAAAGAAAATTGATAATCTAATGCCCTGTCATGTTGTTTGCAGTATGAATGGGGTATTGGAGTTTGTGGATGCATCTGACGTCACCGTGATGGCTCAGACCGAACATTTTATGGCGACGGATGTGGAGTGGGATCCCACAGGGAGATATGTGGTGTCTGCTGTCAGCTGGTGGGGACACAAAGTAAGTTAATATCAGAGAAAGGGGGAAAGGTGAAATTCACATGATAAAAATGACATGTTGGAAGTCATGTCTAGTAACTTTCTTTTCAAATAACTAAAATTTTTCTCTTTATAGGTGGACAATGCCTACTGGATCTGGTCTTTCCAAGGACGTCTGCTGCAGAAGATCCAGCTGGAGAGGTTCTGTCAGTTACTATGGCGACCACGCCCTCCCAGCCTACTGTCTGTTGAACAGATCAGAGTAAGTTATAACTGATGTAAAATTAGCTGGTGCACAGATTCCATTACATTTGAACTTGATAGCTCTCTGTTGAGCAGATTCCAGTAAGCTATAACTCTTAAACTTTTCTGTTGAACAGATTAGAGTAAGCTTTAACTTTGACACTTACACAATTGTTTTCCTTTAAAGGCCATTAAGAAGAATATGAAGAAGTACACGGAGCAGTTTGAAGCCATGGACAGATTGAGACAGTCCAATGTTTCTACTGTAAGTTCCCACTTCTCCAAATAAGTATTTCCCAGACTGTTTCTTTGCATGCCATAAATTCGCTATATTCTTGTACTATTAAAAAAAGTTTGATTATAACTTTTAATTGTGTTTAAAATGTTTTCTAGGAAATTCTTGAGAAGAGAAGCGAATTAATGAGTGATTATAAGCATTTCCGAGAACAATGTGTGGCGGAATGGGAGAGGATGAAATACAGGAGACTGGAGCTAAGAGGAGGTTAGTAATAAACTAGTTCATTTAATCCTAACACCTCCACCACCCCAAATAAATAGTAATGATTTCAATTTTACCAACAATTAAATGTCAAATATTCCAGAATAAGAATGATTAGAATCGATGTAAATTTTTTTTAGAGACTGGAGAAAGCATTTAAAAATGAAAAATAAATGTAATCGAAAGAAAATTTAATACATTAACTATTGTTAATAATTGCTTACATGATGACAGGTGTGGACACGGACACACTGGAGGATGAGGAAAATGATGAGGAGATTGTAGAGTTCTTGCTGAAAGTTGAAGAAATCGTGGTGGAGGAGTAGTAACCAATCAGATCGCCGATTTTACCACTGTCAGCCAATCAGCAGTCATCTTGAGAGTTTGGATAGCGCCATATTAATATCTGATTTATATATAATTGTCAAGACACTGACGTTAATTATAGGAATTATCACTCGCTGTTTATAATGAGGGCGAGTTTTATTTGTATATATTTTTATGATCACCAAGTGCTGCCTGCATATGTGCTTTGTTTGTTATGTTTAGTGGTTTTTGTTCCGCTATCTATTTTATTTGGACACTTTTCTGGGTATTTTCCTATTCCTTATCGGTTATGTTTAGACTCCGTAGTATTTATTCCAGTTTTTGCTGGTTTTCTACATCATACTTTGATCTGTCCAGTATTTATCTCAATAAAGCATGGCTTACATTTGAATATATGTTTTATAGTTGTATATTTCATTTAGAGCTAATTTTATACACTGATTGAGGTAGTCTGTTAAATAAATTTACAAGCATCCTTATATATCTAGAACCTTTAGGTATCCTAATGTGGTTCAACATCAAACGATGGATTATCAAAAAAAAAACAAAACAAGATTTGTTCGTAAAACACTGATGTCCTTGTTTAGCAGCAGTTTTTACAGCAAGTTATGAATTGCATGAGGTGCTGAAAGGGGGGGGTCTGACGGTCTTGCCTGGGTGTGGTTACCTGAGAACGGTCAATTCTTGGTCTTCCGACGTTAGTTTAACGGTTGCAAAGCCCATTCATGTATTCCAAATGCAGTTGCAACTTTCTGTTGCGTAGCTCCATTTAGTATCATTGTTAGCCTGGTTGTGTTCATCTTTGTTTCGGCGTGGCATTGCAGCATCAACACTGCAATCAAATCTTAAATATGGGTTTAATAGGAGTGTGAATGGTTTCTCTAAATCCAAAATATCAACGAAAATAGACATCCGATTTAGAAGAAATCTTGAAAAACACTACTTTTATAAACACGTTTAATCAAGGGAGATAATTCAACACTTGGGTTTTAAAACTGCATGTTGTCCTTTAAAAAGGTCACAGGTATCCAATGATGTACAAAATAGTTGTTCCATATATACTTTAAAAATTTCTTGGATGAGTAAATCAACATGCGTTTCTTTTTTTGTTGAGTATACATGTGAAATAGGAAAGATGCGGTACCTACTATTTAAAACAATGTTGTTTAAAATGGGTCAAACTCCCAAGACCATTGGGTGAAAATTGATAGCATGCAGGGGGATATCCGAGGCCTGTTCAACAGAACGAACATTCGCAAGCGCTTGCCAAAATTCCTTATGCAATTGTACCTCCAATAGAAATGTTTGCGAGCGCTCTATCTGTTGAACAGGCCTCAGGTCACTGTGAATAGACATGAAATGTAAAAGCCATAGCACCAGCTGTTTAAAAGTTATAGCCAAGGTTACAGTCTGTATAAAAGAAGTTCATTTTCCCAAAGAGGAAAGGTCAGAATATCAATATTAACTAGGAGACTTTGTTCTCAGAACAATTAGAGGTTTTTCCACAACCTTTGAATTTCAATTTTGTTTGATATTTAACTCTTTATAAAAATTAAATTTCATGAAAAAGAAGTATAAGGGTCATCAAATCCTTTTGTATTGAAAATTTAAAGTTGTGTCTAAAAACCCTAAAAGACACTAGTAAAGGTTTCATGTCTCTATCATTTACAGTTACGAAGGAATATTGATAAAAAGGTTTTCCACACAAGTGGCAATAACTTTTAAGAGGGTCAATCTTAGGAGAATAAATTCTCTGAAATAGTTTTAAGAGTAACTGTACATATTAAAGATGCAAAGACAGATAGTGTAAGTTAGAAAGACAAAAGATATAAAAAGAGCTGAATTTCTCATTTTTGGAATGGCCTTGACCTTTGCATAAATGTCAAAGGTCAATGAATCTTATGCTGTTAGTCCCGTGTCTCTACCACTTCTCATTTAAAAAGTTTTTAATTTTTTGTAAAATTTAAAAACTTTCAGGGGCAATAACTCATTGAAGGGGTTTACGAATCCTTTTGCAATGAATAGAGTGGAGTCTCCTCAATTAGTCAAAGACATTGGTGAAGGTTTCAAACTTCTATTGTTTACAGTTTTGGAGGAGTAGCAATAACAAACGTATCTTGCAAAGGGGCAAGGTCAAATGTCATATATGCAGGGTCAACTGCAAATATCTTTTATAAAGGAGTACATTCTCATAGATATTTTCGACTGATCTTGAAACAAAGAAGTACATCAATTTTATTTTTTTTTTTAATATATTTAACTCTCTACATATAAGACATCTACAATTATACTTTTTACAACATAAAGATTTTGTATTAAGATTATGATTTTCATGATCCATCCTGGGGCCTGGATAATTCACAATGTGAAGAATTTGAATTAAATCAATATATACAAAAATGATCCATTTTTCTACTTCTTTTTATTTTGTTTGACTGTGCTGGAATAGAAAGAAATATACAGAATGAGAAAGAATTCAGTTCAATGATGCTTTTCTTATGATGTATTTATATATGAATTTAATAAGTGCATTTTCTTTAAAAAAAAAAAAAAAACATCTTTATAGTGTTTTAGGTAAAAACTTTAAAATTCTTACATTTCCATGATCTCCCCTTTACTTTCCCTCCCCTGTACTCTCTTTCCCTGGACAATTTTTGTTATTGGGGAAGAGGGATTCTCTTTGTTCAATATCACCCAACATCTCTACCAGATTACTGTAAAGTAAATTTATAAACTTGGTAATACATGTAATTTGAAACATAAATAGCATGTAATTATTATAAAAAAACCAAAAAAATTACTACAGTTTATTATAATTCAATACTATACATATTTAGTTAACTATAGAAAATACTTAGATAATATAAATTTTTTAGAAAACAAGAGGCCCATGGGCCACATGGCTCACCTGAGTAACTTTGGTGACGCAGTTCTTTACCAGATTTCCACTCTTCTTATATTTCTTGTGGCCCCTTACCCCCACCCCCCGTCTTGATTTTAAAAATTTAGAATCTACACTACCCCAGGATGATTCCACCTAACTTTCAGCTTTCCTAGCCCACTGGTTCTTGAGAAGAAGATTTTTCCTATATATTTCTATATAAAACTTGGATTCCCTATTGTGGACCCACCCTACCCCCGGGGGTCATGATTTTAACAATTTAGAATCTACACTACCCCAGAATGCTTCCACCTAGGTGTCAACTTTTATGGCCCTGTGGTTCTTGTCAGAGAAGATGATTTTTAAAGATTTTTCCTTAATATATTTCTATGTAAAACTTGGATTCTCTATTGTGGCCATGCCCTACCCCTGGGGGTCATGATTTTAACAATTAAGAATCTACACTACCTCAGAATGCTTCCACATAAGTTTCAGCTTTCATGGCCCAGTGGTTCTTAGAAGATTTTTTAATGACCCCACCCTATTTTTGTCTTTTCTTGATTATCTCCCCTTGCGAGGGGATATGTCCCTTCATTTTAACAATTTAAATTCCCCTAAACTCAAGAATGCTTTGTATTAAGTTTGGTTAAAATTGGCCCAGTTTTCTTGAGAAGGAGTTAAAAATGTGAAAAGTTTACAGACAGACGGACTTCGGACAAAATGTGATCAGAAAAGCTCACTTGAGCCTTCGGCTCAGGTGAGCTAAAAAACAAATGGTAAAATGTCTAGCTTTATAGTAGAAAAAGGGTCTTTTCAGTTCTTATCATGATAGTTCATGTTTAATTAACAATTGGATAAAGGTTGCTATTGAAATTTTTATGAATGATCTTATCCGAATTATAATTTAGCTCCAAAAGAAAGTATTAATATTTTAAAGATTAATAATTTAATTTCACTTGTATCAAGCAATTTCATTGACTGAATCATTCAGAGCAACATATAATATTTTAACTTGCCTACGTCACAATGAGTTACGTCAAAAACGTATTGCTCCGCTTGACGTTACTTTTAAAATAATACTCAATTTGGAGCCTTTTTCCGGAGGAAAAATGTCTCATTGTCTACACTGAAATTAAATTATAAGGAATGAAGCTTATTTCAACATATGTTATACGATATAACATAACTTGGAGCAGTTAATACTTTTTTATAAACCGCTTTGCGGTTTATAAAGCATAAACTGCCCCAAGTTATGTTATATCGTATAACATAACTTTAAATAAGCTTCATTCCTTAAATATGATAAAGATGTTTTCAGTTACCTTTTCAGACTATATATATTTTCCTTTCAAAGGAGACAGATTCAATTTCACCCTCAAAATTGTCAGCCTTTACCGCAATTTCCTCAGCCATCTACAAGTAATTTCATGTGTGTATATCAAACACTTCAACAAATGCAAGATTAATTCATTGCTAAAACAATCTTTTAAGCTGTCCTGAAATATAATCGTTTCATCATCTAGATGATTACCGGTAAAAGTATTCTTGTTATTTTTTATTAAAACAAATTTAAGTTGTTTTAACCTCTTAGTAATGGTACATGTCTCATTTTCTAACTTCTGAGTCAATGTGTGACTTTTGCAATGGTTATTCTTTTTATATCCAAAACTCTTTATTAAAACTGTAGGGATTTTACTGTTCTTATTTTTGTTTTTTGAAGAATTAAAACAATTTCAGATCATATGAGTAAGTAAGTTCATTTACCTCAAATGTTGTTGATGGTGTTGAATTGTAGGCCCTCTGGCCACGAAATTCATTTGCTTTGATATTCCATATGTTGTAAGTGCTCCTAAAATTATGGAGGATTGTTCTGCTCTCTCTCTCTCTCTCTCCCCCAAAGGGTCAAGACGGCAGAACGACCCTCCATAACAATCTGCAGTTCTTTACAAACACTGGCCCTTGTTTTTGACAGTTCTCCAATCTGCAAAATTGTAACATGTGTAAAATTACGAATTAATTCATTGATTTCAAAAGAGTTAGCCTTATATAAAACTAACATAAAACTAACATAATTTTAACTGAATAATTTCTGTTTTGCTGTGCTGTAAAAACTAAAAACATAAATGAACATACCTGTTGAATATGAACAGGTCCAAGGGATAGCCTTCCATGTAGAGGCACAGAAGCGACCTCTGCCATTGACAATGAACTCTTTTTTTTGCCACCTCTTTTTCATTCAATCTCCAGTGTGTCTCTATGATCTATTCTAAATATATCAATGTTTATTTGTAAACATCAATTTCAAAAATTTTCTGGGGGAAATAATTATATGGTTGATACCGGAAGTGATTAATGCTCTAGAGACACAATGTTTACAAACTTAATATGATGCTTTATATTATTCTTAATGTTGATTTTAGAATATAAACGAGTACTATTTTGCAAGATTCTATTGCAATTTATAATTGTTTTCAAGAATTCAACTCAGTTATTTGAAAATGGTGTTATAAGTTTATGAAAGAAAGCAACATATAAATTGGCTGGCAGAAATCAAATCGGGTTTTAACCCTTCAAATTAAATTGCAAGTAAAATGTTGAATATCTTTCCTTGCACTAAATACACATAAACGCCCTAATATACAAACTCTAAAAGACAGACACACATACACAAACCTATTTCTTCATCGCTATTCAAAACATGGAAAAACATTTTATTTAAAAAATGGTTAAAAAAATGAATTCTTACAACTGAGTAAATTTTAGTTTCCACTCCGTATTTTCTGGAGACTAGCGCCATAATAATTTGTATGTACTTTCCCGTTTTTCAGTTTTAGGGAATGTTCGGCTTTGAAGGTGCTTCGCCATCTAGGTGCTGACAGATACTACTTCTCCATCTAGGAAGGCACGGGCAAAATACTTCAGTGTCCCCTCCCAGTGGAGGAAAATTGGCTCTCAATGCTCCTACAGATACAGCAAGTATATTCACAGGTTTTCTTGACTTTGCTACAACAGAGTAAAAGCACAAATATTCATGGGGGATTAAATTTAATTTATTTTGTTGCTGGCAATTATCAATGAAATTAAGTCTTATACAAAATTTTATATGACTATATATATTGAATAGGGTTACTTCGACAAAAGGACGAAATTAAATGCCTGCGAAACTATTCTAAATGACAAATCAATAACATTTATCCCCATGAAAATTTGTGCACCTACATTATTTTAATAGGAATAGTACATACCAGTATATAAATATCTATACCTGACACACTATAATGCAAAGGCCTTTTTTCTTCATGAACAATAACCAAGATTTTCTGAAAATAAAATAGAGCTTAGTGATCAATATACTTATTGCAATTACAGTATATGCTAGAATGATGTATAAATATTTCCATTTCTAATTTTGTTCTCTGTGATAACTCTTTGAAAGTTAGGTCAATGGGTAGCTAAGGAGGCCTAATATGCATACAATTCTTGTGCACATCTGTCTCTGTGTCTGACGCTAAGGAGGCCAAATGCGCATGTAAATCTCGTGCGACTGCTTTTGTGTTTGACGTCAGTAGGCGAGGACTACTGAGTATTGGAATTGGCATGGGAGTCCTCGTATAATTTCAATCTATTAGTCTACATTTTAAAAGTCTAAATGTACAATTTTATTTCATAATGAAATGAAAATATAAGGAATCACTATTTAGCTAGTATAGTACGTATGCCAGGGACATCAACGATAGTGGGAAACATGGGATAATTTATGCATAACAGGCTTCGCCTGCCACGGAAGTCTAAAGTAGCCTGGAAATTATTTTAGATGGCAAATCCACAGGCATTCCTAATTTAATTAAGATGGATTTTATTCCCCTCTTCTAAATATGTACACGTTCCGCATAGATTCCGATCAGATGTCCACATTTTTGGAATTTTCTTTTGTGTAGTAAAACGGGTCTTGGTTAACATTTTTTTAAAAAAAATAAGATTTGATGCTTGTCGTCAACTATTTATTATGTCACTTGGTTGAACTAAGCTTTTCATGTTTTCTGATTGTTCTAAAATGGAATAAAATCTTTTATAGTCCAACTAAAATAATAAAATAAAAATCCAACTTTAATCGGGAATGGAAATTCGAACCAACTCATCAATGAACTGTAAATTGGAAAACGTCATCTACTGTGCCCTCTGTCCGACGTGTAAAGAATATTACAAAGTTGGGGGTGGGGGTATAGAGGAATCATCTCTGTCTCTCTCAGTATGTCTGTGCAAACATGTCCAGTCCATATCTTTCTTATAGGAACGTTAGAACTTAGAATTTACTATACAGCATACAAAGATTGTTCATAGTGTGTCGTGATCTTGGTCCAAGGTCATTTGACCAAGTTCAAGGTCATGCTTTCATTATAAACTGAAAAGGAAGCAAAACATGTATATATTTTAATGAGAATGAGTTTTTTGCCATATAACTTATGTTGTTCGATAAAATTTTGTATGTAAATAAAAATTTTTGAAAATTTTTGAAAATAAATTTTTAACTCAATTTTTCTACCACGTACAACTACAAAGCTGTATCGCCAATTAGGCGCCATTGAAAAAGTATAGAACATACAAGTTTTTTCCTGCGCAATTTATTTTACAATATTTTTTCCAAGAAAACTAAGTTTTAAAAAAGAATACACAATTTCAGTTCCAAAATAGGATAGATAAATTTTTGCTGAGATTGTCAATTAAAATAATTGACAATGTCCTCATCTACTGTGTAAGACTAACTGTATACATGTACCTGTCAAAAGAAATTGACTCCACTACCCCTTCAAAATTCTCCTTTTTAAGTTCTTCTTCTTCCACCATCTAGAAATAATTTATGAGTGTGTAGATTAAATCATTGAATTCATTGAAATTCCTTAATTTTTATTAAACCTAACTGTTAGTTTTCCATAAAAAATAATAAGAAATCAATATAAACATGTTTATTAACCTTGAATATTGTTGGGGGTGTTGAGCAATAAGCCCTCTACATGGCCGCGAAATTCATTGGCGGCCTTGAGGACATGGACCCCATGGTCATGTTAGTCTGCTCTGTCCTTTCTCCCCCAAAGGCTCAGAAGGGCAGTGCGACCCTCCATTACCAATTGAATCTCCCAGACATGGCAATCGTTTTTGCGAGCTCACCAATCTGAAAAAGTAATGTCTGCATTAATATTAAATTTTAAAAATCTATTTCAAGAAAAATAGAAAAAAAATCTATTTTTCTTTTATTCACATGTTTTACTCTCATATATTATCTAGTGTGTATAGCTTTACAAATCCTATATACTTACTTATTTAACATTTTGCTTTACATAATGAAATTTCCAGATTTTTTTTTAAAGTTTAAAATCACCGTGATTTCGGATGAAACAAAAATTTCATTACATTAATTTAAACAATGCTTTGGTAAACTACACCAATTTGTTTGTTTGTTTGTTTTTTTCTTTCAAAATTACAATTCATATAATATAGTTTTGTGTATTTATGCGATATTTGAGATTAAAGTGCAGCAAAACTCGGTTATAACGAAGTCGCTGGGACCTTAGAAATTACTTCGCTATATCCGTAATTCGTTATAACCGTAGAAGAAATTCATTAAATTTATATAGCTGGGGATCCAAAATTACTTCGTTATATCCGTGAATTCGCAATATCCGTGTTCGTACAGTTTTACTGTATTATATTTTTGAATTATATTCTTGTTTTATAATGTTTCTCTGAATTTAAGCAGATAGGTCAAAGTTATCTTGAGTATTTAGGGAAAAAAAACATCAAAAGTGGGGGTACATGATGTAAATTTTCAGATATTACTAAAAAAAAGTGTAAATTTTACGTTAAAATTGGCTCAATTTTTTCCCGGATTTTCTGTGTATATTTACTTTATTTGTCACATTTTGTTAATAGAATTCATAAAAAATAATTTAATAGACATTTCAGAACCAAAAAACAGCTTTGTGTGCAACCAGCATGGAAAAATAGGAATCCAAAATTAACAGTACGGTATTGTTATAGTTCAAAAGGGAAAAACTGATCATTTTCGTCTAAAAAACCTTCCGCCACAAAATATAGTCCCTAGCTTAATTCTACTTGAATGGAATTTAATCGCAGTTTTTTCATTGAGTACAGTTCAATTTGCATTGAAGAATTCAGATTTAATGTTAGAACTGAAAAATGATGCAGAATTTTATAAATAAACGACATGACCAAAATCCACACAAAATCTCAGGATCGAACGGGATGTACAAGCCATATTAGATCTAGTCTGGTGTAAAATAAGAAATACCAAGAATGCGCTTAATACTCTGC
>NW_026923582.1:7500-22140 GCF_032062105.1 Saccostrea cuccullata | reverse complement strand
ACAAATCTGTGAAATTCCCTAAAAATGACCAAAAAGATTAAGCTGTTTTTTAATAATTTGCATTGCCCCCAACCTTTGATCTAAAATATTTAATTATATAATGAAAGAACATAATCAGAGGATCCTAGTCCATGATTTTTTTTTTTTAGATCGACGGGTGGATTCATATCTTTATTTAAAATTAAAGATGCTCAATTATCCCATTTTCTTAAGAATTCAAGAACATTGCAGTTTTACAACATGTGTATGAGTATTTCCAAACTTATACTCTCAGACGAAATTTTTTTATATGAACTGAAAACACTTAGTCTCTACTTTAGGATATATCTATTATTTTATATACTTCCTTTATTTAAATTTTCCTCATTTTCACATACGGTAGAGTTGTCACATAAAGAATCAAAATGATACAAAAACAAAAAAGTTTTGATGGTTTGATAAGAGAGAAAAACATTTTTTTAAAGATTTTTTACTCAAATCAGTATTCAGATTGGAAGCTTATAAAAGCTAAGATAGTTCGAGTTTGTTTGAAAAATCTTATTTATTTGATATATGTTGGAACTTTAGTCCCTTATTATTCATTAAAATTACATTTGAAAAGTTCTTCAAATCTTTGATTGTGTAAAAATTCAAACTAAATTCATCGTTCTATACTAAGTTTGAGATGCTGAAAAGAAGATATTTTCATATGCCACCCTTCCGCCAAAAATATACATGCTGTAGTTCCTGCTTATTTCAAACACGGTGGACCATTTCTATTTTAGGTTTTACAATTGGGATTAGGAAAGAAGAATATTTTGATTTAAATTTCTTCTACCTAAATGTATAAGGCATATAAGCTAATGTATATTTCATCCAGTCAAAAACCAGAAAAGTATCCAGCCTTAACATTTCTAAGCATCTAGCATTCCTTTACTGGCGATTTTATGAATCTGAAAATCGGACTAGTACTACCATGAAGTCAAAAAAATCATGTATGCAGCCACACCTGACATTGCCAAGCACACAAAACTTATTTCGACTTTCGGAGTATAAAATAATGATCATTTATGATTTTTTAGTCATATATTTTATTTACTTAATTCTTTATTAAATTTTTTTAAGTGCTTGATGACCTGATTGTGTTTTATCAAATACAGAGAAAAACAATTCTTTCATAAAAGATATGGATACTGTATACAGGGAAATTTTCGCCCCCGTTTTATTTTCGCCCCTTTCGCCCTCTTCTTGAATTGGCGAATTTATTGATTGATTGATTGAATATTGTTTAACATCCCTCTATAGAATATTTCACTGATATGGAGACGTCATTTAAGACGGAGCGAATTGAAATTACATAGCATAATTTCTTAAACAGAACTATGATTGGGTGAATTTTAAACGGGGCAAAACTAACACGGGGAGAAAATTACCCTGTATACAGTATATAAGTGCGAAAAAAATTTAAAAGCAAGTTGTTTATATTCCATGAGATATTTCATTCGCCAGTTGTTTCCACCTTAGAAGGTACTAGTTTATAAATATTGCATGTAGTTGAGTGTAACATTAAAAAGAAATACGCACGCTAACTCTCGATCCCCGCCCACATTTTGGAACTATATTTATTTTAATATAAAAAGCAATTTGGCCATAAAATCTTTGTTTAATGCAAAAAACAGTTCAATGGTAATTGATGAATTGTCTTCATACCAGCGCTAACAGTACATCATCCATAATTCCAGATCTTGAAAAAAGGAGGGTAAACGATATTTCCCATTGAAATCGGAGTTTCAAGCATCACCATATTTTGAAATAGTCTTGGATATGACGAAATGTTCCTTATATCTTTTCTTATATTTTAGACAAATAAATGAAATAAATATATCAATAAAATATAATGTTTCAGTTTTAAATCGCTTTCGCTTTGAAATTGGTAGAAAATAAGCATTTTTATCGTTTTTTGTCAATAAACATATGTTCCCCCCGTGTCACACAAAAAGCTTTGGTATGAATTTGTGAAATAACATTTCATATTATCTGTTAAAAGGAATTTTTGTGACACGGGGGGAGAGATGTTTTAAAATTATTTTCCGTTTTCCGTTGATTTCTATGGTGAAAAACACAGGTTTTACCAAAATTTTAGAGTTATCTCTCTTTGTTTTCCCAAATAAGTAAAGTTTTATGAAAATCCATATAATTATTTATAAAAAATATGAAAAAATCATCGATTATGTTAACTTTTGAAAATTGACTTTGAGATAGTCGGGAGAACAATATTATCGTTCGCAGTTCTTTCCATTCTAAGAAAATCATTGTCAACTGAGGCGCAGCCGAGGTTGACAATGGTTCTCGAGGGGTGAAAATGTTCATTGTTACACTCAACTTCATGCAATGTTTGTTTTATTATACTGAATGTTTTATACAAATACATATATTTACATTTGCAAATTTTTTTCTATAACTATAACTGTATAATACAGGAAAGGGTTCAAGAGGTCATAGATGTGCCTATGGATAAGCGTTCGACGTAATTTCTCCGTAACGTCATAAAGGATCGACGCGCGTTCAGTGGATTACATACCTGCCGTTGGGTTTGAAAAATAATGCATTTCACACGATAAAAGTCACAATCAGGAAAATATAAATTATGAATAAGTCACAAATGTAAATATAAGCAATAAGGTATCATTTTTAAACATCTACCGGGCTTTAAATACGGGTTGGTACGAGATTAAATTCATCATAAAGCCCTTCGCGCTTTCTGGAATTTAATCTCGTGACCAACCCATATTTATATCCCGATAGATGTTTAAAAATGATACCTTATTTCTTAAATAACATTAAACCGTGCGCGAATAAATTCTGCGCAGTCGGTTTTTTTTTTTTTTTGTAATATCATCCGTCGTGAAGCATTGTTGACTGTTGCTACGCTGGAGGGCGTAGCTTCATAATTCAGCGGGTAATGGTGTTTTTAACAAATGTTTCTCGAACAATCAGATTTAACTTTTCTACCTGAAAGAATAATATATGCAACTATTAATTCAATGCATTTAGCATTTCTATTAGTATTTTTATTTGAGGTACAATAAAATGAAAACCAGTGCTCTCGTTATGTTACTATAATTTTTAAAACTTAACATTTGTTGTTTTAATAAAGATCATTCATGTTGAAACAGAAAACATGCTTATGGCAGTTTTGACAAGCATTTGGTCCAAAAATGATGCTACATAATGTACTACCAAATACATGTAGCAGTGAAATGATAACTTTCCAAGACAAATAGTATCATTTTATCACATGCAGATTTTGAAAAACTTGAGGCAGCATGCCAAAAGAAACCCTTAGAAAAACACTACCTAGCAGTGAGAAGAGTCCCTATCTCTAACTGTGTGATTGTGACTGGATTTGGAAAGAGCACATCAGTGGACGCACTAGAATTCTACTTTGACAATGAGAAGCGGAGTGGTGGGGGCGGAGTCATGGAGATCAAGATCAACTCTGAAGATGGAACATGTCTTGTGTACTTTGAAGATCCTGCAGGTAAAAGTAGTTTGAAATTTCAATTTTTCCGATAGAAAGGAAAATAGAAATTAAAAATCTATTTACATTTAACAAACAGAAGTTTCTTTTCACCAAAGACTCAAGCCAAAATCTTTAGCAATAATGCTAACGGGGGGTGTTACTTGATAGTAAATATTTAGGGGGTATTCTTTAATGAAGAATGTTTATTATGTGACATAAGAAGTCTAAATCGCGAAAGAAAAATCATCACATATGGTTTTAAAACTAAGTAATCTCGGGAAAAAAGTGGCAGTCAATAATGTTTTTTCAATATACATGTAGATGGTACTATTCATAACTCTACACATTAAAGTCATTTTTGAATATTTTAACAGTGTGTGACAGAATTATCCGGAGGAGCCATAGATTTTACAACAAGAAGTTACATGTACAGACTTAATATGAATGTCTAGGATAGCCATTTAACTATCTGAATGGTCAAACGATTTAAACCAATTATTGTGAGGAAACTTAAGATAAGAAAATGTACATGGAAGCTAATGTTTCACATGTTGCATGGGAGAAATTATGGAGATAATAAACCAAATAAATATTCCGATTTGGTTGAGGGTTTGAAGAAGGAAGTAAAGAAGATAAGCTATGCAGTTTTCAATGAGATCCAAAGAAAAATAATTAGCTAGCACAAAAATATTTAAAATATGCTTTTTGAAAAGATTTTTTACGTTTCATCCAAATAATTCCAGAATGAGTTTATCTCAGTTTTTTTTTTCAGCTCACCTGAGTTGAAAGCTCGAGTGAACTTCTCTGATTACCCGCTGTCCGTCGTCTCTCCGTCTATCTGCCTGTCCATCCGTCTTCTGATATTTTCAACTTCTTCTCAAGAACCGCTGGGGCAATTTCAATTAAACGTGATAGTGAGCATCCTTAGGTAAAGTGAATGTTCACTTGTAAAAATGAAGTACCAAATCAAATAACAAGGAGATAATCAAGAAAAGTCTGAAACAGAATGGGATCATTAAAAATTCTTCTCACGCCGCAGTGAGGAATCCAAGTATTAAATTAAAATATGTAGGAAAACATTTTAAAATCTTTTCATTTGCAAGGACCACTTAGCCACAAAAGCTAAAGATTTCGTTTAAGGTCAACATATCTAAAAATAGTTTTACAATTGCGCCAAAACTATGTGTGGTATAAAGTCAAAACGTTTACAGTTAATAAATATATCATTGATTAATAGATGGAATGTATCACTTGATAACAAATATTTCCAAAAAGTCATTTTTGAGAAAAATTGTATCAGGAAATGTGCATATTTAAAGAAAATTGCACCTGCTTAGTTCTGTCCTTTTTGTGAAAACCAACATTGTAGAAATAATATATGTTCATCGTTGAAGGACAAGTTGGAAGTGAATGGTCTCTGAAAGGCTTTTATTAAGCGCATGACATGTATAAAGACAAGACCCCTATAGAATCCGCCATTTGCAGTCTACTTTCACTTTCAAGTCTCAACATTTGGACTAAATAAACAGGGAAAGCAACTTTCCAGAGGCTATCCAAGTCCAACTTGCCCTTCATTGATAAACATATTTTATTTCTGCAATGATGGTTTTCACTAAAAGCACGGAATTAATAAGTGTACTTTTTTGGAAATATATGCATTTTAAAGAAGAATTTTTCTCAATTAATATTATTCCAGGATTTTTTTTAACAAGTCATACTTTCTATCTGTTAATCAATGAAAAATTTATAAATTGTAAAAGTTTTTACTTTATACCTCATATAGTCTCGGGGCTATTGTAAAATAATGTTTTGGAAATGTTGACATTTGACGAAACCTTAAACTTATGCGAAAGCATCCCGGTATAGTGCAGATTCTAAAATGGTCAAATCATGGCTACAGTAAGAAATCTAAGGTCAACATTGAAATATAGAGAAAAGATATTTTAAAATCTTCTTCTCTAGAGCACAGGGCAAGAAAAACGAAGAAAATGATTGACAAACAAGTTGATGATACAAGAATTTCAGCTGATCCCACCTCTGATGTTTCCGAGGTATGTGTTAGGTCTGCTCATATTTTGTATTGTTTTGTGGACCTTTGATCTTGAATACTATTCGTTATCGCCATGTGTTTCATACATAACCTATTAGTATTTTGACATGCTTTGGTGATCAAGTTGAGTTTTTTCTGAAATGGTGTGAATTACAAGTTGAAGATGACCAAAAATTATCAATTTTACAACAACATTACAAATTTATGAAGAAATCATAAAACACGGACCCTGGAAATTCCACCAGAGGCTGGATCAGGTGCCTAGAGGGACTTCTCACCCCCTTTGAATGGTCACGTCCGCAGTAACGTCGATTAATTGATTATAAAACATAACACTCCATCGTCAAATTTAATATAAAAAAAATCTCAAAGCAGTCCAAAAAGAAGGAAACTCAGAGAATCAGATATAGCATTAGGTTTCTCTAAGATACGTAAATCTTACAGGAGTATAAACTTGCGGAAAAAAATAAATACCAAGCCCTACAGGAAATAAGTAAACTAACCATAGTTGAATATCATTGGGGAAAAAATAAAATATACCTTCAAAACAAGCTGCCATGAAATACATGTAGGAATTGGTATTAATCACGAAAGGGTCCTTTTGACGTTCTATAACTATAGTCCTGCTGGACACGTTATCACAGGTGACGTAAATATAGCTAATAACAAGGACCTTAGATCGCTTATTTTTGAAAGATCCGAAATATAGGGAACACCAATCCTTCAACTGGCGTCGGTATTTTATAAATGATATGGGGTCTGTTGAAGATTACGCCAGACGATGAGCCAGATATGAAAAAGAAGACATTGCCACCTTGCCAGAATGGATTAAATGTATCAGACCCATTAAAAGTCGTGTATTAAAAGATTGAGGAGAAATATAAAAACCATGTATCCTTCTGTGCTCAATAATACAAAAGTAAAGAAAGATTTAGACAGATTACATGATCAATACGTACTGGTCCATGCCAACAAAGCAGGTAAAGTCTTTCTTTGTAAGACTCAGTATATAAATTGTACTTTTAAACAACTTGATGTAATTCTATAAGTGGTAATCCTACTTATACATCCCTTTCTAAGGAAAAAATTCTTCAAAATCATGTGTCAATTTTAAATATTTTTAATATTCACAGAGCCAAAAGGGAATTTGAACTACCCTTTATAAATTGGATTTCGAAACTTCATAAAAATCCTTACAAAACATAGATACACTGCAGGTTCCTCTAAATGTTCAAACCTCTTTCGTTACTCCGCACTAAGATATTGACAGTATTGAAGGAAAAACTTCGAGAGTACGGTGCAACAATTTATTCAAGAGAATGGTGTGGATACTCAAAAATTCCAAAGAACTTTTAGACAATTTGAAATCACAAGATTTAACCAAAATCAACAGCTTAAATCTTTATACACAATCATTTCCCACGATAAATTAAAGTCCAGGCTTCTTGTTATCATTGACAGCTGCTTTTTCAATAAAAATGGAACTCGTAAATTTACTTACCTGGTCATTGGACATTTGCAAAATTATTTTGTTAAAACACATTTGGATTAAACACACAAGTACTCTGAAGTTTACCTCAAAGAGATGCTCGAATTTCTGATTGACAATATCTATGTGGTGTTTGGAGACCAGATCTTCCAACAATCTTTTGGATTTACTGGGTACAAATTGCGCTCCGTTATTAGCAGACCTATTTCTATATTCATATGAAGCAGAATTTGTGCAAAATCTTATGCATGATAAGAAGAATGTTCGTGTGGCCTTCAACTCGACATATAGATATATCGACGATGTATTGTCAATTAACAATGGTAATTTCCATTCCTTCGTCGATATGATATATCCTGGAGAGCTAGAGATAAAAGATACCACAGAGTTTGACACATCTGTTTCATACTTGGATATTTTACTTGAAAAAGACGCTAATGGCAATCTAACAACCAAGCTATATAATACACGGGATGACTTTAACTGTTACATCGTCAACTTCCCTTTCTTTTGTAGCAATATAACTTCATCACCTCCATACGGAGTATATATATCTCAGTTCATTCGATACATAAGAGCATGCTCTACGTATGAACATTTTCTAAAACGAGGTAAATTCTTAACAAGCAAGTTGATAAAACAAGAATATCAGCAGTCTCATTTAAAGTCATCGTTTCGTAGGTTCTATGGTTGATACAATAACCTTGTCAGCAAATACAATTTATCATTGAGTCAAATACTGACCGACTTTTTTCATACCAATTGTTAGTCTATTATTTATACGTACACTGAATTGACAGCGGAATTTTCTGTTATTTCCTGATCATGACAAGGAGCACACGGCGGGTGTGCCCTGTCAGCAGAGGATGCTAACTCATCCATGGCACCTGATCCCACCTCTGATGTATGGGAGGTTTGTGTTTTCTCTGCTCTTCTTTTGTATTAATTATAGACTTTGAGATGAAATACTGTTCGTTTTCTCCATATACGTCTTGTACCAAAAAAGATGCCATCATAATTGATCGATCACAAATGACATACTTGGGAAGTACGGGAGAGGGAGGATAAGAAAGATGTGGTCAAATCAGCAGAACAAGAGCTGAAAACATAGAAGTACAAATACTATGCAGAGGTCAACAAGAGAACAAAACAAATAATTAAAGCTGACAAAAGACGGTACATCGAGGAACTAGTAATTGCAGCAGATCAATCTGCAAAAGCAGGAAGCATGAAAGACCTGTGTGACATCACTAAGGATGAAGGTGGAAAGCAAAGTAATATAAAAAGGCCAATGAAAGACAAGGCAAGGAATCAACTACAGAGGAAATAATAAAGAAAGAGATGGAAAGAGCATTCAAAAGAATTGATGAATAGGCAACTTCCACGTACTATTCCTAATAAATCATGATCAGCAGACGAAGATCTAGACATAGTCACCATGTTGACCATCCACTAAGAAGGAGATAAAAATAGCCATAAAACAGATGAGGTATTGCAAGTCAGCAGAGCCTGTTAATATCCCTGCCGAGGCACTTAAATCCGATTTTGGCAACACTGCTGACATACTCCATCCACTTTTTCTGATAGTATGGAAGGTAGAAACAATCCCATGAGAATGTAAAGAATGATACCTCATCAACCTTCCAAAAAACGAGACCTCAGTAACTGTGCCAACTATAGGGGAGTGTTGGGTGTTCTAGGGAAGGTATTTAATAGGATTATACTAAACAGAATGAATAAAGAAATGAATGATAAGCTATATGTGACAAACAAACTTAAATTTGCAAAAAAAACGACCTTGTAGGTGTCAGGTAGTAACGTTGTGCAATATCATAGAGCAATGGAATGGAACTACTCCCTCTATTTATTGTGTATAATATATGAGAAGTAAACTCACTTGAAATAATAAAGCATTTTCTTTATTTATTACTGTTATATGATTAAGTCACGTTGCTTTACTACATGTTTTGACACTGTCCTTCGTACGCATCAATCTTTTCTATAGCTACGAAACTGTCATTTTCGTCATATGTATCACATATGATTGCCTTTAAAAAAGAATGATTTATCATAGTGCTCACTTATTTAACGAAGATATCTAAAATAATAAGATATATTAGGATTTGATAGTGCCAGATTGTAGAAACATGTCATATTTTGATAAATATCGGTACAATATACTGACTTTCGGTCTTTAAAATTAAAATACATGTATCTAGATTAAGTATGTCTTCGAATTTACATTGAATTCACTATCCTATCATGAGAACGTGTGAACTTGGTCATTTTTGCAAATATAATGAAATTGAAATACTATAACTAAATTTCATACAATAAAACTATTTCTTATTACTTAAACAATACCTCCACGCATCATATAATATTCATTAATAACGTTACCATTTGAAATGTCTTTGCTTTTGGCTCTTCGTTTTTTTTTATCTCTTTATTTGATTTTTATAACTTATAGTCCCTTTGTCTTTGATTACTTAATATAATCTCTTTTATTTGTCATTGATTGCCGACAATCCCACGAATTCCAACACAGAATGTAAAGTTTGATATACATTAAACTCAAAATTTCTCCAATCACGAAATTAAATCCCCACTTTTCGATATTTTTTCTAAAACCTCGAAAAATTTCCTGTTCAAAAATATGTTACTTTACAGTGCTTATAATCCGTAGCTTTTAATTTGTCTTTGAATACTGCCCCATTGTCTCTTATGTTCCCTTCTAATTCTCATTGCCTGATTCAAGCCATTTTGTCAATAAATACCTATAATCTCTTTAACTTGTGCCTGACTACTTACAATCCATCTGTCTTGCAGTCCTTTAAAGTTGACCGACACAGGAACCCACTTTCCTATCTCTCTTTCGGGGTTATTTTCTGTTGTTCTCGTTATAGGGGTTATCTATTGGAGGCCCACGGGTGACTGTTAAATTAATGTTGTTTTACTTCCGGACATAAAGAAAGCGAATTGAATACAGTAATCCTCATTCTCTGAAATTTACAATATTCTTCTTCTAATATAAAAAGTTTACTTTTTTAATATAAAAATAGCACATCTTATCCAAGTGAAACAAGTTTGAGCTATATTGGATTTCGTAATTTTTTTTTACAGTTGAAAAATTGTTTTCAAGCAAAATATTGTACTTTTTATCCATATACTAATATTGATAAAAAAATATAAATTACCTTTCGTCCAGATAACTATATAATCTTATGAGGGTTGTTCGGAAATTATTAAAACATTACATTTATATTCTCTTTTCTGTTCAATTAACGTTTTTGGTTTTAAAAAAAAGTTGGCTTGTACGATTAACAAATACTCAACAATAAACTAAAGCAAGAATTTTTTTCAGAAATATGATCCCCCCCCCCCTTGCCTTCGGTATATTAATATGTCGATATTAGAAGTTCCGCCGGAATGAAACCAAGATCGGTAACTACTGAAGCTCTGCTGGGCCAAGAGTAAGTGGGAAAATAATTTGAATTTTTCAATTTTAATTTAAATCTGTTTTATGCAAGGTTCGATAAAACTTAAATCAAATATACATAGATCATGAAAAATTATCATAACGGTATGGATATCTGATTACGACAGGAAAACGAATTTTGAAATCAAGGCGGGATGTAATGTGGAATATTGTCCCGGGTTGAATCATTTAGGGATAGCTTTGAGCATGTAATTGTAAAATTTTCTGTACCGCTGAATGACCTACTAAACAATAACAATGCGGAAAACACATTTTTTCACATAAATTATTCTCAAAAGTGAAAACAAAGGCGCCGAACGACCATCATAGTTCAGAAACTAAATGACCTGCAGTTGCAGTAGTCGGTATAAATTGCAACTTGCTTATGAAACAGTACATGTATGTTACATGGAGGCACTTAATCTCAAAGATGTCTGTTTGTTTGTCCGCAAAAACTTTAACCTTGCCCATAACTTTTGATTAAGGGAAGCTATGACTTTCATATTTCATTCCTTGTGTAAAGACCTTTCTTTGGGTACCGCCAAATTTGACATTGACCTTGGGGTTTGACCAACTTTTACACAAAAATTCCCAAATTTTACAGTTGCCATATCTTTTATACAGTAAGTCCAGGGCTTTTGTACTTTATATATGCATTTTATACTTTATATATGCATTTTTGTTGGGAGACCATTTATTGGATACGAACAACTTTGACATTTTGACCTTGACCTTGGAGATTTCTGTACTTAGGAGAAAATGTGACCATAACTTTTGAACGCTAAGGCTAGTGCTTTCATACTTCACATATGTAACCATTTTGAGAAGACCCTTTATTGGATACTCAGTACCTAGAAATTTGACACCTTGACCTTGAAGTTTTACCTATTTTCAAAAAGCAAACATTGAGCATAAATTTTAAAGGGATTGGGCTAGTACTTTTATACTTTACACATCTAATTCTTGTGACAAGACTTTCATTTGATATCAAGAACTTTGACCCTTTGACCTTTGAGTTTGACCTACTTTTCAACTTTGGGCATTACTTTTGAACGGTTAGGGTTAGGGCTTCCATGCTTCACACATATACATGCATTTTTTTGGCAATTTCTTTCATTGGATACCAATTACCTTGACCTTTTGACCTTGACCTTGAAGATTTTCGTAATTATAAGAAAAACTTTAACCTTGGTCAGAACTTTTGAACGCTAAGGTCTAGTGCTCCCATACCTCATATATATAATCCTTGTGAGAAAACCCTTCATGAGATTTTAAGAACTTTGACCCTATGATCTTAACCTTGGAGTTTGACTTACTTTTTCTAGAAAAAAATCTTGACCATAACTATTGAAGGGTTAGGGCTAGTGCTTTCATACTTTTTATATTTAATTCTTATAAAATTTGGTATCAAGAATTTTGAATTTGACATTGTAGTCTGACTTACTTTTTAAAATATATAATCTTGGCCATAACTTTTGAAGGGTTAAGACTAGGGGTTCCTCATTTCACATATGTATTCTTTGTTTCAAAACCTTTCATTGGATGCCAATTACCTTGACCTTCCTTTCGACCCTGACTTTGGAGATTTCCGTCCTTATGAACATTGGCCTACTTTCATATTTCACAATTGTATTTCCAGTGAGAAACCCTACTTTCGGTACCAATATATTAAATTTTCATTTAAGAACAGTTTAATCTTCGCTATGTTGCTATACGGGGGCATCAGCGTGTCACAAACACATTTTGTTTTCAAAAGTCTTGGGGCCCATAGTTTGAGTTTCGTAAACATTTGCAAGAGTGGGTTAAACTCCAGGGTCAAGGTCAAAATTATGTTGGTAACTAAAAAGGTCTTTGCACAAGAAATTCACATGTGGAATAGGAGAGGCATAAAATCAATAGTTTTGGGGAAGTTTAAGGATTTGCAGACAAACAGACAGATGGATAGGGCAAAACTAATCTTCGATTATTGGGGCATAAAAACATAACCCGCATAGGCAGTGGTAAATTTGTTTGCAGTGGTTATACATCTATTAAATAAAAATAAACAAAGAAATGTATACTTTTGTTACTATAATATCATTTAATATAAATATAAATACTATTTATTATTACATGTACATGAAATAATAAACAAGTTCTGTTTTATCGATCAGTACATCGTGGTATGTTTCATTTACTCCATTGCGTAAAAAATCGTACATACGGGTGGTTTTCAAATAAAGGATTCTACACTAGTTCAGAGTTAACTGTATGATTAAATGAAGTGATTTTCACAAAAAATGAAAGTAAAAAATTCTTTGGATATAGATAGGTATAAACAATGTAAAACAGTTGTCATTTTTCAGGTAAAATTAACTTTATTAAAATTAATTGATTTTTTTTACAGATAATGATGCTATACAGGTACATATACTATTCATCTGCAAACAACATTATACATGTTATACTCGTACGTATTATATTGAACTCCAATGAGACGAAAAGCATAAAGAAAGTTATTTCTTATCTATATTCATTTTGAGGTCCTTTAACAAATATCAAAATAAAGTAAATATAAAATCTGTAAAAATGGCCAATCAATAAGTAAATCCTAATTACACAATGTTATCCGTTAGAATGATCAACTTCATACGGGTAACTGCAAAAATTTAATTTTCATTTTTCTTAAAGTTTCATTTGTTGTTTCTCTAGATTTTTTTTTTTACAAAAGTACAACATCCTGGTCTACATTTCTTTTAATTACGATAAAACATTGTAAAACATATTTTTACATGTAAACATCTTGTTGTATTTGTTGTTTAACCAATTTTATTCTAAAATTTGTAACTTCCTGTATATAGTGGAATGGTCCTCTTTAAGACACTCTTGATAAGACTGTAAAGCCCCGTGTAAGTCTCCCACAACATGCTGACATATTCCTAGTATCTGCCAGGATATGACTCTATGTTCTAAAGGAACATATGTCCCCTCATCGTAGAGCAGCAGTGTCTGTAGGTCTGTCAGTGACTGTAAACACTGAGATCTATTACCCAGTCTATAGTGAGATAACACTGACAACATTTCTACTATTACACATGGTGGAATTTGCAAATAGTGTGAATGTTTAAAAGCAGTCGATTGTTCTAATGTCAATTCTTCAATATAGCATACCTTAGGATGAAGTACAATTGGCAATACCCAAGCATTTTTAATTCTCCTAGACAAAGACAGACCACTCATATATTCCCTGTATCTATAACTGTTTCCCATACCGCTATGCATAACATGAGGCTCGTATAGCCTTCGTTTAGTTTGGTTAGTTATATACAGTGCTTCACTATATTTCGCTGTCCTATAGCAATACAAAGCTAAATACAGTGAATGATTGATAGTTCCTAATTGTAATGATAATTTCAACATGTTACAAATTTTTCTGTCCAAACAGTACACATCTTTATGCTTAAAATATTGGACACTGTTTACAATCATGAAGGCTGCTAAAACAAGATAATCAGCTGTCAAGAATTGTAATGTTAATGATTGGTATGGTGACAGTGACAAATGTAACACAGTGTCAACAGATTTTAACATTAAAAATCTTTCTACTAATATAAAATCAAGTCTCAAAACTTCCTTTAAGATACAACAATCATTACATGCAATGTCGTTACAACGCCCTTCTGATGAGGGGATCATCAATGACGGATAGCAAAGGGCTGGTTCAAGGATAGATCTGAGTGTCGGACTAAGGAGTAAACAGGATACGCCTAACCTGTAATACTGATCAAGTTGTTTTAGAAGGGAATCTCGGGCAGCACCAACAATTTTATTCAAAAACATGTTGTTCTGCGGAATAAAAAAATTAGCTATTTTCCCTCGATACACACAGAGTATGAGATATTTTAAACACAGCCAAAAGCATTTTAGTAGATTGTTAGGACACCAGTTCATATGTCCAACTTGTATTAACCAGAACATGGTAGTCTTCATGAAGTAAGAACATAGTAATGGTTCCTCTACGTTCTTATTAATTACTTCAGTTAGAAATATTTTAAGGAGTCCATAGCATATAAATTGGGTATGATTCATGGTGCACACTAGTTTTTGCTCGGCCAGAGAAAAAGACAATCTCCACTCTAGAT
>NW_026923582.1:0-5000 GCF_032062105.1 Saccostrea cuccullata | reverse complement strand
AAACTTTAAGGTCATGGGTAATAAAAATCATAGTGTATTTAGAATGGTATTGTCCCATTTAATACTAATACACATGTTTAATATAAAAGTCCTGTCTCTTCTCATTTAAAATATACGACCATGATGACCAATTGCAAGGTTAAATTTATTGTGACAGATGGGCAGATTGATAAACAAATGAGATTTAATGTACCCTACCTTAGCGAAAATGGGGGACAATAAATGTCTTTGCTGTTCTTGAGAAGAAGATTTATGTTGGAACAAGCAAATTCAAAGAATTGTGATCCCCCGCTTTCGGTGTCATTTTGGGTGATATGTCATTATTTTGTGTCTAAATATAAACGCCCTATCATAAGTCATCTATTTAGAAATTATCTGTGAACTCCAAGGTCAAGGTCAAATGGTTAACGTTCTTTGTATCCAATGAAAAGTCTTCTCAAAAGAATTACATATATGAAGTTTGAAAGCCCTAGCCCTTACCATTCCAAAGTAATGGTCAAAAAGTTTTCTCATAATTACAAAAAATCTCCAAGGTCAAGGTCAAAAGGTCAAGGTTGTTAAGAATACATATGTGAAATATAAAATACCTGGTATCTACTGTTCAAAAGTTGTGGCCATGGTCAAAGTTTTTGAAAAGAAGGTCAAACTCAAATGTCAAGGTCATAAGGGCCTAGGTTTTTGGTATTCAATGAAAGGTCTTCTCACAAGAATTATTTATATGAAGTATGAAAGCCCTAGCCATTACCATTCAGAAGTTATGGTCAAGGTTAAAGTTTTTTCATAAGTACGGAAATCTGAAAGGTCAAGGTCAAAAGGTCAAAGTTGTTGGTATCCAATAAGAGGTCTTGCTACAAAGAATACATATGTGAAATATGAAAGTCCTTGTACCTACCATTTAAAAGTTATGACCAAAGTAAAAGTTTGGAATATTTGTGTAAAAGTGGGTCAAACTCCAAGGTCAAGGTCAAAAGGTTAAATTTGGTAGTATCCAAAGAAAGGTCTTGTCACAAGGAATACACACATGAAATATGAAAGTCATAGCTCCATTGAATCAAAAGTTATGGGCAAGGTTAAAGTTTTTGTTACGGACGGACAGACTGACAGACAGACAGACAGACGGACAGACGGACAGACGAATGAGATTTAATGTCCCCTCGCTTTCGCGAAAGCGGGGGACAAAAAGTCCCCTGCATATTTAAATGTAAATTAATTGGTTGAAATTGGCCCAGTGGTTCTTAAGAAGTTAATGTGAAAAGTTTGCAGACAAACAGATGGACAACAGAAATCAGTACATTTCAGAAAACAGTATGCTTATAAATAGTTACTCAAGGTGCTTTGGGTAGCAAAATTAAGCTAAACTGGTATATCTAAACTGGTATATCTAATTCATCCGCAGAGCTTAGTATATTTTAATATGCACAACCTTTTCAACTCTTATCATAATTATTATTTTTTAAAATTTATATCAGAATGTCTCATTCAAGGGAGAACTAGAGATATGACCAGATGTATATCTGTTGAATATAAAATATGTACATGTATACTGTGTTTTTTTTATCAATTTATTTGTTTGTTGTGACAGCAAATGTTATGGCAGCTTTTGGCAAAGGTTGAAGTTTCTCAAATGTAAGTCAAACTCCAAGGTCAAGGTCAAAGGGTCAAAATTGTTGGTATCAAAGGGAAAGTCTTGTCACAAGGAATACACATGTGAAAAAAGAGAGAAATCCCTAGAACTTCCTCACCTGTTAAAAAGTCATTGCCAAGGTTAAAGTTAAATTGGGTTCAACTCTAAGGTCTAGGTCAAAAATAATTATACCTGTTGAAAGTTCACAATGATTACACATGTTAGAGCATGAAAGTCCTAGCACCACCTGTTCAAAACTTAGGCCAAGTTTAAGGTATTTTTCTTGTAAAAGTGGGTCAGACTCCAAGGTCAAGAGATCAAGAGGTCAAAATTGGTGGTACCCATTAAAAGGTTTTGCCAAAAGAAATTCACCTATGAAATATTGAAGCCATGTGTATAGCCCAATCCACTTAAAACTTATGGGCAAGGTTAAAGTTTCTGCGGACAGACAAACATACATAAACATAGGAAACAAAATATGTATATATAGTCAAATGAAAAAATTTTCTACTATTATGGAGTCATAAGATCTATTGTCATTTCAGGTACAGGGAGTCAGTGGCTAGGGAGATCAGACACCCCCCCCCCCCCCCCCCCATGGAATTAGCAGTTATTTAAATAAGACTATATATGTACTGTAGAGAATAAAAATGACTTTGGACATCCTCCCCCTTAGAAAACAGGGACTCCACCATCATTGTTTTTATCATTATTTTTTATTTGCTTCTCAGGAAATCTTGGGCTGATTTTTTTGACTGAGGTGTGACACCCCCCCCCCCCTTTTCTGAAAAAAAAAATTCTGGATCTGCGCCTGTATATACTGAATGTCCGCAACGGGAGATAACTTGACAATGTGAAATTTGTCGCTGTGGCATGCGATGATCTTTGACCCTTTTTGAACTTCAACCTAACCATTTGCATTTATTTATTTTTATGCAATCTATACTAAATCTTGTACTTACCGAATGTCATAGGTCGTGACAACGAATTCATGAAATATAATCCATATAATCCAATTAAAACACAAATGATTTTAACTGACCACATTGCATCGTCAGCATACATGTGCTAAATAATCTCATTCGACAAACCTTTGCTGATTCCGTTGCCAGTATGAATCGGCCGAGGTGTGCCGAGAGGTGATATCTATAAATATGATAATGGGTGACGCACACCCAATGTGAATGTAGAAAATAAGATGTTCACACGTAAAACTGTTTAGTACAAGAACAAATTTCAAACTATCATAATAAACTATGTTTTAACATAACTTTGCCATCTAGGTCTATTTTTAAAAGATGTGAGAGTGAGAGAGTGTGTGTGTGGGGGGGGGGAGAGAGAGATAGGCATTGACAAATTAATCGGGTTGTATTTTCAATGGGTTTTTTTCCCGACCAAGTACTAAAATCAGTTTGCACATTTTGATAAATTCATCAAAAACGCTTTGTACTAAAATAATATGTCGTTGAGAAAGTAAATTTAAAAAGTTCCAAATTATGGGCAAAATATTTATCTGAATCTAATTAAGTAATTTACTTCAATCATTAATTAAATTCTGTTATTTCAGACTGGTAATGAATTAAGTATTCAAAATACATATGTGAGGCTCATAGATCATATGGTCACCTGAAAATTTTATGTTCAATTTGACGAATACATGTACGGTGATAATTATAGAATTATTTTGACTTCTTCCTTGGAAAGTCCAATATGAAGGAGTGTGTATTTAGAGGCAAACACCATAGTGCGGGGATTACTGTCTCATGACAGCATCTAGTTTTATTTTGTTTCAAAATATTGATATGCTAAGATTATTTAATTATTATTAAAGTGGCAATATGACGCACCTCTTCAAAAACAGACTTGTTAAAATTTTCCTATAGGATTTGGAATTTTTTTCATACTGATAAATATATACACTTTCAGAAAATTACAGATTTTGTAAGTAAATATTTCTGATTATTTCATTAAAATTAATAATTATTTATGGTACATAAATATATACATCGCAACGTGTTCGAGGTTCCACATTCCATGCTATACACGCACATGACGCATGCGTATAGTTTTCATAAACAAAACAGCATGGTAAGAGAGGGAAGCCCGGTAGGCCTGCTACATTGACAAAGTCGACCAAAACGAAAAACAAAACCAAAAATAGGGATTGAAATTAAAAAGAACAACTTTCCTGACAAAAATTTAGTTGGGAGATTAATATAATTATTGGATGAAGAAGAAACGGGACCTCGGCGACATTCACGTGGGGCTCGCGAAGGTTCTACCCTACAGGTTTGTTGATACATGCTAGCATTTCTCGTATCTCCATGGCTTTCAAAGAAAAAAAAAATCAGTGTAAATTCAACATAAAAATGCTCTTATGACATATAAAAATTATTGCCATTTGAAGTGCAGATTGTATTAGAACTGCAGAAAGATATTTTGTTTGACATTTTGCCGCGATGACGTATGATTTAATGGATTTTCCTTTCCTGCACCCAAAAACACAAAACGTAAACATTTGTACTTAATCATGTTAAATTAGTCTGAATGCAGACTGAAATGTTAATTATTATTAATTTACCGGAGAGTTAAGATATTTGAATTCTGAGAATTGCTTTTACCTAATATTCCATTATAATTGTAAACCCTACATTGTGTGCACGTGCCATTTTAGAATTCACGTGGTACAAGTAAACAGATCTAAGTTGTACGACCCTTGATTTTCCGGCAGATTCTAATTACGTTAATTTTGTATGAGGGGAGAATACTTACTTCAACTTTTTACCTTATTCCTGAATGATATATTGGGTAAATTTGAATGAAAAAGCACACGATTTGCAGCCTATTGCCGCTTTAATTTTTTTTAATTTCAAATCATAGTGTATATTCATATAAGTTAGTAGTCTATATAGAACAAATTTAAGTGCAGAATATCGGATTCGGATCACTTTATTAAGTCACATTTAAAGAATGTATGTTGAATAAGCTATTTTTTACACCATAAGTGTAAGACGCAACTACAGTTTTTATTGGTTTTTTAAGGGAAAGCCCCTTCTTATCGTACTGAACAGTTTTTACTTGGGCCAAATTTTAGAAGCTGTCATATAGAGTCGCATAGTAAGAAGTTGATCCTTACGTCGCGGGTTCGAATCACACTGCAGAAAGTGGAAACTTGTCCTTCGCATGAGACCCTATGAACCGAGTAGCGTGACACAGTAGAAACTGGCACGAAAGAGAGTCACCACTACACAACAGCCCTGAGTTTCGAGCACTAGTCTAAATTTAAATACATCAATTTAATTGTTGAAAATAACTTTTTCAATTACAAAACCTTCAAAACATGTATCTCTCTTTTACTGAGAACAATATGATTATT
>NW_026923581.1:0-22152 GCF_032062105.1 Saccostrea cuccullata | reverse complement strand
ATAGTTAAAAAAATCATTACGCTTCAAATATCTAACATGTGTATTATATATTTAAAAGGATCCCATCATTAGATTTAATTGACATTTGATTTACCTGACAGAACACCGGGAGTGAGTAAGACGAGAACCAGCACTCTCCACATGACGAGAGAAAAGACAGAGAAACAGGCACCTGTCTGGTGGTCTTATTTACAGAGGTAATAACTAGGGGCGGACCCAGGACAAGTTTTATTGCAATCAACCGATCTTTGTACTTTTACCGGTTATATAATATATATAGGGCAACTTATTTTTTATTTAATTAAAATTTGATCAACTCGATTGACTCGTAGCTGGGTTAAATACTAGTAACTAAGACAGTTTAGCGACAGTAATTTTTCGCCAAAATAATGGTTCTAATCGTAGTATTATTATTTAAACACATCAGACAATATTAACTTTCTTCATTAAATAATAATTATATTAATTACAATACATGAATAATTATTAAATAAAATGTTTAAGATCAAATTCTTCCTGTAACAATACGTTTAGCAGTTATAGTAAGCCTCTAGAGCTAGTGTTTGGTTCTTGCTTCAGTGTTAGAAATCGAATTATTTGAAAGTAATTAAGACCTCTACATATTGTTGATCCTCATTTTTTCCTAATTATACATCATTTAATTATTTAGAATTGTCTCGTCTTATGTCCGCGTCATTTTAGTGTAGTTAACAAACTATGAATATACGCGTTGTAACTATCATGTAACTTTATATTTTTAAGAGGTATTGGACTTTGAAAAATTCAACTCAATAAAGTTTTGAGCGTGCGAATATATTTATTTGGTACTGTTTCAACATGTTCAAAAGAAACTAATGAAACAAAATGGTAATTTTAAAGTTAATAATCAAAGATACCGTTTATTTTTCTTAACTTTTATGGGTATGAATTTGAAAAAGAGCTGTCTCCTCTTGTGTAGCATTTCTTTACATAGGAGGAAACTTCAATGTGTCGATCGCATCAAAGAAAAACACTTGTATAGGGCTTACCAACACACAGAGTTTGATAATCTGGGCAACAATCACCGAAATTGACGCATGCGCTGTTACATTGACAGGGTTTGCTGTTGTCTAGGGCAGCGTTACATCTTCCAGAACAAGTTTCTGAAAAAGAGGGTAGTGTATTATAATGGGATTACCTTTTCTGATATGTATGTTTAACAAATTTTTGTGTTATTACTTCATTGCTCATTTGAAAGTTAAGATATCGACCAAAATTTAATGAAAAAAATCTATCTGGACTTGAATACCAAAAACTATTGCTGTTGGTTTGTGTCTGTCATTATATTTATATGGAGTATTCTCTTCTGAGAAGAGGACAGGCTTTCGTGTACGTCCAACCTTGCGACATTTGTAGATAGATGTATGAATTACGTGTAACGGTAACTTACGCTGTGTACAGATGTGTGGAGTACGTTTTACAGTAACTTACGTTGTCTACAGATGTATAAAGTACATGTTACGGTAACTTACCCTGTGTACAGATGTATAAAGTACATGTTACGGTAACTTACGCTGTGAACAGATGTGTGGAGAACGAGTTGCAGTAACTTACGCTGTGTACAGGTGAATGGAGTACGTGTTACAGTAACTTACATTGTGTACAGATGTATGGAGTACGTGTTACAGTAATTTACGCTGTGTACAGATGTATGGAGTACGTGTTACAGTAATTTACGCTGTGTACAGATGAAAGGAGTACGTGTTACAGTAACTCACGCAGTACACAGATGTATAAAGTACGTGTTATGGTAACTTACACTGTGTACAGATGTATGGAGTACATATAACTAACTTATGCTGTGCACAGATGTATGGAGTACGTGTTACGGTAACTTACGCTATGTACATGTACAGATGAATGACGTACGTGTTACAGTAACTTACGTTGTGTACAGAGGGCGTGGTAGTCGGCACAGCAGTCTCCATAGGTTCCACAGTGGGTGTTACATTGACACGTCTTACTGGGGTCATGACCCGCCCCACAACGACCTGAGCACGTGTCTAAAATAAAAGAACAAGATTGATTGTAAAAACACTGATGTACCCATCGCAGCTTATGTTGAAGTTTAAATTTCTCAATGCAAGTCATACTCAGAAGTCAAGGTCAAGAATCAAAATGTTGTTACCAAAAGAAAGGACTTGTCTCAGTGAAGGTCGAGGTCATAAGGTCAAAATAAGATTTACCCAGGAGAAATTCATCTCATATGGAATGCACTTGTGAAATATGAAAACTTAGAGCATTGACTGTTCAAAAGCTGTATGACAAAAAATGAAGATTTGAAAACAATAATAATAATAATAATAATAATAATAATAATAATAATAATAATAATAATAATTATAATAATAATAATATTTATTCAGGTATAGGTATTGAGCAATGAGCAATAACATTGAGGTATGAGTATTACACAATATAAAAATCTATAAATAAATATACATAATTTAAGAGATAAGTTATAAAACAAATTGACTAATAAATCTTAATTTCGATTCATATAATTCAAATAAATATATTATATTAAATATGCCTAAACCCAAGGATAGCCCATGAAAGCCATTATGGCTTATTTCCAATAGTGTCCTTTTACATACAACAAAATTACTGGCATATGACATATAATATACAGTACTTAATCCAAACAATAAATTGTTTGTATACTATTCTATTGTATACTAGCTATAAACTGGATGGCTTAAAATTTTAATCTTATTATGCAAAAGCATCTAAAACACAAGTTCTTAATTGTATAAGAAGAAAGAACAATTGAGTAATAAATCTAATAGTATAAAAAATCCTCTTTTGCATTTTTCTTAAGTTTCTCCATAAAATGTTTTTTGACCTCTTTTTTGAATTTTGATTTACTCGTAATTGTTTTAATCTGGTCAGGATCGAAGAGAATTCTAATCTTTAATACTATTATAAAAAAATGTTTGCCTCTCCATTTTTTGAACCCTTGGCACAAAAAAATAATTTGACTTGACCTTGTACAATTTTAGACACATTTCGCTTAAAATTGCTATACATATAATTTGGACCTTTATTATGAAAAATATTGTAGACGTGATTGAGGCATAACTGACACACTTTACTTCTAATGTTCAAAAAACCTAATTTTTCAAATTCAGTAACACTTACTCTTGATCTAGGTGAAACATCAAGAATAAATCTAATAATCTTGTTCTGTATAACCTGTAGTCTATTTTTTTTTAATTTTTCAGATAGTCCTTCATACCAACAAGTAATAGCATAATCAATGAATCAAGAATTTAGAAATCTCTAAGGTCAAGCTCCAAAGATCAAATATACATGTATATATGTAGGACTCCAAAGTGCGACGGGACTCCAAAGTCCGATGGTCACGCCAAAGTCCGATGGTCTACGCAAGACCCCAATGGTTTGACACGCTAAACCCCGATGGTGCTGAAAACAATTTACGTTTATGACGTCATAATACTAATGCGGCAAACTACAATGTCGCACCATGCCAAGATTTTTTAGCATTAATAATTATCATTATGCAAAAATTAACCCTTATCTCTCGGATAGGTTCGAAACTAACCCTAATCGCTCAAAAAGTGTGTAGGCATAACAACTATATAGATACCTAGATATCATGGGTGGGTGCGATACTAACCCTAATAAATCGACTAGTGTGCGATGACTATCCCTAAACCAATAAAACTAAGAGGACTGACTCTAATCAGTTGAGTGGTGTGCGAGGACTAATCCAAATATCTCTGAAACATGTAAGCAATACACAAAATAAATAAAAGCGTATGCGAGGATAAATTCGGAAATGGTGGCATATGAATGCAGGAAAACGGTATCGATGATTGTCGAATTATTGTGACGTCATAAACATCGATTGTTTCTCCGAACCATCGGACTTTGGCGTGTCAGACCATCGCACTTTAGCGCAATGTGTCTCATAGGAAACGAGCCATCGGACTTCGGCGTGACCATCGGACTTTGGCGTCCGTGACGACAACAAACCATCGGGCTTTGGCGCAGACCATCGGGGTTTGGCGAGATCATCGGGCTTTGGCGTCACCATCGGACCTTAGAGTCTTTCATATATACCCAAGAAATAACACACATGTGAAGTTTAAAAGCTATAACCAAGGTCAATGTTTGGGTCTTATTTATAGTTTTTGTCCTGTCTGTCCGTTTGGATATCTGTTTGTCTGCAAAAACTTAAACCTTGTCCATTATGATTGATTAGGCGGGGCTATGTCTTTCATTTTCAGATGTATTCCATGTGACAAGAACTTCCTTTGGGTACCACTAAATTTGACCTTTGAGCTTGACCCACTTTTGCAAAAATATCCCCAACTTTATCCTTCGCTATAACTTTTGAATTGTTGGTGTTAGGGGATTCATTTTTCACAGGTCTATTCTTTGTGACAAAACCTTTAAGTGGGTATAAATGTTATTAATCTTTTTACCTTGACCTTAGAGTTTGACCCACTTAAAAAAAAAATCTAAACTAGTCTATAACTTTCAAACAATTAGAAATAGGCTTAAAAATTTCATAGGTGTATTTCTTGTGGTAAGGCTTTCCTTTGGGTACATATAGTACAATTTTGACCTTTTGACCTCGACCTATGGAGTTTGACATGCATTTGAGAAAATTCAACCTTTGCCATAAGCTGTCAAGGGGGAATCAGTGTTTCACAATCTTTATTGTTTTCTTGCAAAAGTGGTTCAAACTCCAAGGTCATGAGGTCAAATATCTAGATACCCAAGGAAAGGTCTTGTTACGCGCATGTCATTAAGATTTTGTTTGCTCTTGTTGCCTAAACCATCAGAAGATAGTACATCAATTGATTACTTTATTTCCTATATCACTGAGCTTCTCTTTGGAGTTTTACTTATTGATCATAAATCCTGGAAAGGTTGTTTATTTTAATATGTTTAAATGAAACAAATACGTGTTTATCAGAGAAATTTTAGACGAACAATGTATACTTTCAAGATTATATTTAAGCGTTGTTTTTTTTCTCTTACATAAGCTATTCAGGAAAAGAGATAATATAGGTTAAATTTATCAAGTATTCAAATTAAACAAAAAAAAAATTAAAATAGAAACTTGTCATTTATTTTACATGGTTGTAAAGGGTCATATTGTAAGTTGTTTGAGTTTATTGAATTAATTGTTGTGGTTCTACGCCAAAGGTAAGAATGTAATTCTCTTGATTTATATATCTAACGATGACGTAGAGAAAATTAAACAAACGCAGAATAGAATAAAACCAACATGTCATCAAATCATGAATTGTTTTATAATCATCACATAAAGAACTGCGAACGATAGTATTGTTCTCCCGCCTACCTCCAAGTCAATTTTCAAAAGTTAACATATTCGATGATTTTTTTTATATTTTTTATAGATAATTATATGAATTTTCATAAAACATTACTTATTTGGGAAAACAAAGAGAGATAACTCTAAAATTTTGGTAAAACTTGTGTTTTTCACTATAGAAATCAATGGAAAACGGAAAATATTTTTAAAACATAACGATAAAATAAACAAAACGATAAAAATGCTTATTTTCCACCAATTTCAAAGCAATTACAACGGAAACATTATATTTTATTGAAATATTTATGTTAAATTAATTTGCCAAAAACATAAGAAAAGTTATAAGGAAATTTAATCATATCCAAGACTATTTTAAAATACGGTGTTGCTTGAAACTCCGATTTCAATGGAAAAAATTGTCTACCCCCCTTTTCTCAAGAGCTGGAATTATGGATAATTTACTGTTTGGAGCTGGTATTTTGATTAATTGATTTATCAATTACCATTGAACTGTTCTTTGAATTAAACAAAGATTTTATGGCCAAATTGCTATTCATATTGAATTAAATGGTTCCAAAATGTAGGCGGGAATCTCGAGTTAGCGTGCGTGTTTCTTTAAATTGTATTATTGTTGTTAAATTGTATTGCAATAATCAATATTATACTGTATATTATTTAGATATACTTTAAGCTTTTTAGCATTAATAATCTTCATCATATAGTTGAAAAAATCCATTACGCTTTAAGTATCTAACGTGAGTATTATATATTTAAAAGGATCCCATCATCAGATTTAATTGATATAACTAGGGGCGGCCCCAGGACAAGTTTTATTGCAATCAACCGATCTTTGTACTTTTACCGGTTACATAATATATATAGTGGCAACTTATTTTTTTATCTAATTAAATTTAATCAACTGGATCATGAGGATTGACTCATAGCTGGGTTAAACACTCGTAACTAAGACATTTTAGCGACAGTAATTTTTCGCCAAAATAATGGTTCTAAGACCTAATGTTCTGATCGTATAGTATCATTATTTGAACACATCAGTCTATATTTACTTTCTACATTAAATAATAATTAAATTAATTAAATAATAATTATATTAATTACAATATATGAATAATTATTTAGTAAAATGTTTAAGATCAAATTGTTCCTGTAACAATACGATGAAGTTTTATAATTTTTGCTGATCGCTTTGTTTCTCCAGATGCACACAATAAACATAGGAACAGGTGCCCGTTTCTCAGGGATATTGTCATTATAGAAGGATCCTTCACATCCCGCTGTAAATCTTGACTTGTTATCAAGCATCCCTGCTCGTGACAAGTGAATGACCTAGTCCGTCAAATAATTCTCAAATTGTCGCTATTTCGATCGACATGATTTACTCGCACTTAAGGGTTTAAAATGTTGGAAACCTGAGCCCCATTGTACAATGTCTATATTATATCTAGTGGGGGCAAAACATGTGCATGCTTTGTTCATGCATTGTTATTTGTTACCGTAAAAAATGTTTCTCTTACCTTGTTTATCATGTTTATGTATCAGGTATTTCTTAGAGTCAGCCCCACAATCTTCATTTGTTTTGCAATGACCTTCAGATTCCTCTCTCTGACCGTAAGCTGCACTAGAAGGTACTGTACATGAAAACGAACAGAAAAAAATACAAGTTCTCTGACAGTAATTCTCCTTTATTGAGATTTGAATTTCTGAACGAGCACACGGGAAAAATAAGTATTGAATTTGTACTGAGAGTTGAATAAAAAAGTTTAAGATGATATATCATGTATATGTACATTAAAATTTGGTTTCATTTATTCTGGATTGGTGATGACAGCCCTTGGAACAAGATAAGAGGTATCTTTGTCTTTAAACTGAATAAAACTTCCTTACAGCTTTGTTACAACGCAAAATGTAATAACAATGCGAAATGTAATAAACCTGGATAATTACATTTTGCGTTATTACATTTTGCGTCGAAATCAACGCAGAATGTAATAACGCAAAATGTAACAACACACTTTTGAGGATTATTACATTTTGCGTTATTACATTTTGCGTAGAGATTAACGCAAAATGTAATAAGGCAAAATATAATAACACTATTTTTGGATTATTACATTTTGCGTTGTTACATTTTGCGTCGAGATTAAGCAAAGGGCAAGAACGCAAAATGTTATAACACATTTTTTTTCGTCAGCCAGATTAAGTACAATTTTAAATAGTGTAGTGCCGATGAAAAGAAAATAAATCAAAAGGAAAAAGAATTGATAAATGTATATGTAATTTCTTACAATTAACAATATATTGATTTAATTAGCTACATGTACTTAAAATCAGTTTAATAAATGTATTCAAATTATAGATGTTGCAAATCAGAAGCGTGCATCTGTAGGCAGGGTTGTTGGGGGTATTGACCAGTGTGCTTTTGCTTTTTTTTTATATGGACAAATGCAATGAATCTGAAAAAAACTATTCATTTGTACTGGCAGCTGTAAATGTATAGGGGGAAGGGGTTTATTGACAATAAATGATACCATACAGTTCCATGCAAATCACCAGCATTGCAGATAAGCAAAAAACAAAATACTCTATCTTTTTGTTCAATATTAAATTTGGATTGTTTCTTCATGTCCACAGTAATATAGTAATAAACATACGATGTAAACACCCCACCCTATCCCTGCCATCCTCGCTTGACACACACATACACTTCTAATTTGTTAACCAATATATACATGTCGAACATGCATATGTAGAGCTTTTAATGAACCTATGGTCAATCTTTGATAATTAGATATGTGTTATTGGTTAGAAATTTAACAAGACTATCAAAAAAATGCCTATCAAAGGTAATTTAATTCTTTATAATTAAGTACAGTGTATTCAATACAGTATAACTAAAATCAGAGTCAGAAAAACGATACAGTTAGGTGTACTTATGTCCGTTAAAGCCCTAAAGTTGGTCTCATTGTTTTAGTTCTAAATATTTTTACAGCGTGCTTCCTATGTTGGTTACATGTATATATATTTGAATCAATTTTATAATCTTTTTTGTTGCACGCAATCCAAAACAAAAAAATATTTTGTTTTATTACATGTTATTTTATTACATTTTGCGTTTTTTTCAGTGCAAAAATAAAATAACGCAAAATATAACAAGAAAAAAGCACGTTATTACATTTTGCGTTGATCTCGACGCAAAATGTAATAACGCAAAATGTAGTAATCTAAAAATTGCGTAATTACATTTTGTGTTATTACATTTTGCGTTGATTTCGACGCAAAATGTAATAACACAAAATGTAATAATCTGGGTTAATTACATTTCGCGTTGTTATTACATTTCGCTTTGTAACACAGCTTCTTTATATTTCCTATTCACAACTGTTGTGTTTCAAATTTCAAGCCAAAGAAATTATTCAAACAGTACAAAACAATTAGAAAAAACTGTATAATTATACAAATATTAGGCCCATTAACTCTACGAGAATGAAGAAACGGTCCTTTTTTTCAAACACTGACATTTGTTTTACCTGCTAGTTCTCCAAGAGCCAACACAAAAACAAGGACCACAACTCTCCACATGATGAGCTGATCTCACACTGCATATACAGAAGTAAAGGATGTGGTACATGTAAATATACTGATTCAAGTGATTACAAGTAACAGGATTATTACGTATAACCAGTGAATATCAAGGAACTTGTTTTGTATATACATAAATTGTACATTATACTAGTGTAGACATTGATAATATAACGCTTAGAGACTTTAATTATAATGTTACCTCAAAATACTGACGAAAATGTCAAGAATCAAGACTACATGTACCATTGGAAGCATTGAACAGCTTTTCTAGCCCTCTGGTTCTTGAGAGGGTAGGAAAAAATCCTAAAAATATTTGTATTTCAGTGTAAAAACTTGATCACCCTTTTGTGAACCTATCCTATCCATTGAGTTATGATCTAAATAAAAATTAGAATTTACAATGCAAGGAAATCTCCACATGAGTTTTAGATTCTGGCCAAGTGGTTTTTGAGATGATATTTGCAAACTTTTTCCTTTATATTTAAAATATAAAACTTCATTTGATGTATTTGTTGCAGTCAAATCCTACCCCAAAGGCGTAAAGCTATCCTACCCCAAAGGCGTAAAGCTATATACAATATGACAATGAGAAATTCAAAATCCACACAAGTTTCAGTTTTTCTGGCCAAATGGTTCTTGAAACGAGATTTGGAAACATGTTTCCTTTATATTTAAAAGTAAAACTTTGATGTTCTCATTGTGGCAAAACCCTTTCCGAAAGGCTTCACGCTACAATGTATGAACGATTCAAAATCTACACAAGTTCCGGTTTCCTGGTTCATTGGTTCTTGAGGTTAGTAATTCAATTTTTTATACTTTATATTCAAATATAAAACTTTGATATCCTTATTGTGGCCCAACCTCACCCAAAGGCGCGAAGACATGAACAATTCAAAATCTACATTGAGTCTTCCTCGGAAAGCTTTCGTATCAGTTTCAGCTTTTCCTGTCTGTATTGTTCGTGAGATTTTAAATGATCCCACCCAATTTTGAAAAAGGATGGTTAACTTGGCTCTATCTTTCAACAATTGAGAATCCTCTTTATTCCCCGTCGTTCTTGAGCAGAATATAAAAACGCCGACCAACCAAGTGATCCAAGAAGCTCCTTTTATTTCTTCCTTTTTCATTTACAATTATAAACAAATTAAAACTCGCTCGCTCTCTCTCTCTCTCTCTCTCTCTCTCTCTCTCTCTCTCTCTCTCATTACACCATGCACACATTTTATCTAAAAATATGTAGAAAAATATATTGTCAAAATTGGCACAAATATATTATATGAAGCTTTCTACTCGTTAAAACATCCTATCATAACAGTAACAATAAAAAAAAAATCTTGAATTCATAAATATTTTAGATAGCTCTTAAATGGGCCTTCTAACATTCATGTACTGTAAAAATATTTTATATAAAATCAGGCAGTATTAGTGCATTATATTTGAAAATAAAACAGTTATGATTATAATTCAGACATCTTGAACAATTTACAAAACATTTCTTTTGTCGTACATGTAAATTAGATTTGCATATCCTCCACAGTATAAATATAAGCAAACCTTGTAAATGTTTCCAATACTCAAGAAGATAATTCTCAGAATAGTATTAGATGTAATATTAAAATTTAATGCGCATTATTTATCAATAATTCAAATATTTTTTTTTCTAGGAAGCGCCAAACATACTTCTTCTATTGTATTTTTTTTTACGCTTTGTTTAACATTGCTAGATAAATCGAAAAAAAAATGTATATATATCAATGAATCAATTCATATTGGTTTCATTTTTCATATATGAATAACTTCATTAAACTTATCGCAAAAACACAACCTTCGACCACTTCAATACTTCGTTAATGGACGAGACACGTTTAGATACAGAGGACACTAGCTCGGGACATGCCCTGTCTGAGCGAATTTAGATAACTTAATGGCCTCAATGGTTGACATCCCGAAATCGTTCCGTAAATCTTCCCTTGTCATTTCCTTCAGCAGAACACCGTCGATTCCTTGCTCGGCAAACGTATCAACATATTTATCCAGTTTTAGTTCCTTCATCCACGCTCCTAAATCGGCAATCTTCAGTTCCTCTACATTAGGCGCGCGTGATACTCTACTCGGACTGGGTGGAACTTCATTAACAGTTTTACTTTTTTCTGGCCTTTGAAAAACTGTGGGCCTCTGTGGCACTGCCGGGGCCGGAAGTGAAGCCGGGGGCGGGGTCAAAGGTTTCACAGGCTGGGCTTTCTTGTCTGTTACCGGCTTTGGCGCTTTCGGCGGAGGCACTCTGCTCACAACGTCAGCCGGGATGAAATCGTACGTGTCGGGCACTTGTTCTATGTAGTTCAGAAGCCTAGAAGGGCGATGGGAAAGTTTTTGTCGTAGGATATCGTCCATGTTATAATATTCAGCAGGAGTTCGGTAAGTAAAATCGGAGTAGTCGTTATGTGTAGCCGACTCTTGTGAATACACAGCCACATCTGTCGATAAGAAATGTGTTTAAGAAGTTTTGTATAAATTTATAAAAGATACCTAGAGTGAATCAGTCTTTCTACCGAGTTTCATAGATTCGGAATGCTATCAATGATACCTTATTCATTTAAGTAAATGTACATTAATTTGAACACTGTAATGATGTGACTTAAAAACATACTGGGGTTTCCAAAGTTTGTGTTGAATTTGACGTTTTGTATGACTTTCTGTTCCATGTTTTGGAGACTGGCCACCCAATGGTCGTCGGAGAAGCCCTCTATTCCCACCGCTATAGACAGTCTCAGGTCAGGCAGGTACACGGGTACCGCGGTCTGCTGAGCGTATAACATACCTACAACCGCAGAGAATTGGTCAACACTGTTCAGATACAGAGGTAAAAACTATTATGTACAAACAATATACGCTGTTGTACAATAACCAAAACCCATTATGATCTTCTGTACAGTACAGCAACAGGTTCAACAGTGGAAAACTTAATACAGGTGAACAACATAATTAATCTTAATAGAGATACAAGTACATTACATGATGATGCAAAAAAACATGGCACCTTCGCAATTACATGTTTACCCGGTATTACATTTAATAACTACGAAATGTATACAAAGGCTGTAAAATATGTTCAAAATTCCCATAAAGGTATGCAATTCTCTATATTAGTCCGAAATATTTTACCTTTTCCAGACTTTATCATTTTTACGATTTATTCTAAATTAGCTATCAAAAAGAAAAATAACTGGAAAAACGTAAGATATTTCGCACCATCTTCCGTAAATGCTACAAAATAAGAGATGATTTTGGGAAGGTCAGGCGAAACAGGAAAAACAGATGAAGAAAATGTGGGCTCTTACCGTCTGACACGGCGTTGCCTAGGAGATACCGGTCCTCGTACGTGCTGATCAGGTTCAGCTGACAACTCTTTCCGGTCTCTCTCTCCTGGCCTTGAATATTCATGAGTTGGTGCGAGTCTGATGGCGTCACTTCCACCGGAAGTAAATGCTTCTCAAGAATTTCATTCAGAGTTTGTTCTCTGCCACCTGGATAAGAAAAAAAAATTACCAGATGTGATTTGTTGTCAGGCATAAACTACACACAAGCCCCCTCCACAATATTTCTCTTAAACCTGATCTTCGCAAATCAAAGGTTTACAGACGCTTTGCTCTTTGTAGAGAGCAAAGGGGTCTGAAAACCATTGGCTTGCAATAATGATCTTATGAATGTTTGAAAAATCCGATAATTTGCTCAGAATGCTGTTGGATTTGTGTAATATGACAGTGCTCAAACCAGATGAAGATTTAAAAATTTCTTGTCAATCGTATCGTAATAGACAGTATTTCTGTAAGACTGTGCATTAAAGGGGACATAAAGCAGTAAAGCTGGTTCACAACTCACTTTTCTTGCCGCCTTTCAGGGAACAGAACTTCATGCCATAGTCCACAGGGATACTGATTTCCCGCCCCTCCAGCACGGACAACCCCCTCTCTACCTTAGCCACCACTCGCTTCTGGGTGGAGTAGGTGTGTATCCGAATTACCTTCAAATCAAAAGAAAAAATGTTAATCTTATATAAATTACATTAAAACGTTGCCTAGACAATAGAACACGAAACTTAAGATCATATAGAAACGAAATTGATTTGGTACAGATTAACTACATTCCCAATTCCCAGAATTCCCTACCATGCAGTCGAGCATGCGTGTTTCAGTAAAATTTATGTAGTTGCATGATCAACAAATACAAATATTGCATGTACATGAAGTAATGGAATCCGGACAGGGCCATGTAGTTCACTTGCTCGCCAACGCATAATCGAAGTTTGTGTCGATAGTTCGATAAATCGATGGTGCAATGAGGATGGAGCGATGGTGCTATACGGGGACCTTTCTGAATTCCGTTGAAGTTGATATTGTTATTAAATGTTTTCCTCCAAAGAAAACAATTATCAACCGAGGCACTCTTGATGGTACCATTTGAAAGAAAATTATTATTTACTACCATTTACTACGTAAAAATACATCTAAAGCAAAAAAAAAAAAAGAGCCATGCTCAAATTATCAACTCACAACGGATGAATCTGCATAAAACTTATATAGAATATTAAATCTTATTTTATATATACAAGTATACATAACGCCTGAACTGATAAAAAAGACGTTTTAATACGTATGGACTTCCTTACAATATTCTTAGATACCTTTGACTTCAGACTTTAAGATTATAATTAAGGTAAGGTTTGCGTCTCCCTCCAACTCATATTTTTTTAATATGCACACATGCTATATATCAATTTATTCAGGAAAATTAGCTTCATTATTTAATATGATTTTCAAAGATATTGCCTGTCTCATTTTTTGAGTAAAAGACGCCAAATTTAACGTATTTCATATTTCACCTCGAACATTATTTTCATTGAAAAAATTGATTTATTTTATAAATTATCAAACTTTTATTATCAAAATGACCGGAATTAGTATAATTCATGCTTCTATTATTTAAACGTTTAATTTTCCTTTATCAGAAATGTGAAAATTTGGGTAAAAAAGAAGATTTTTCAATTTTCCTTAATAAAGTGAAACCGTTGCCATGGCAACAAAAATATAAAAACCAACGTTTTACATATCTACCGATTCCACCAAAATCCATGAACTTATTAATTTGATCATTTTCATTAATTTAAACTAAAAAAATATGTATGTCCCCAATATTATTTCCATGGAAACAGGGGCTATATTACGGGTTCGGAACATAAAAATCAGGCTTTTTCTACAATTTTAAAGACAACATTGATGTCACCTTGTCATGGTGAATGTTAAAGACTAATGTTATTTTTTATATTGTTCTTAGGCATAAATTGACCAAAAATATTCAAAATAAAACTCTTCCTGTGCTACAAGATGGTCTAAAAATTTATTCCATGGAAGAACTCTAGTATTTATGGCAATCTTTACATCTGAATATTCTGATGAAATTGTCCATGAATTATACTGCAACACCTTTAGAAGTACATGTATATGTATGTAAACATACTTCAGAACATGTTGCAACTAAACCAATTAAAAGCCTATGAATTTGACCTCATGCTGATTAGTTATTCCAACATGTAGTAACTTCTAGACATCTTTGTAGCAAAATATCTTTACGTATTCAGTTATGGTTGGTGACTGTCATTATACATGTATGCCATTTTTTGAGTGAAATGTTGTAAGCATTGCATTCACAAAACTGCTGTTTCTATAATTAAAATATTTCTTTACTTGGAAGAGTAGAAATGCTATCTTTAAAGTAATGTTTGTTTGCCCTCTCTTGACTCAGGGTAAAATTATTGGGTCAGTAGGTGAGGAAATCTTCAACAACATTTTTTAAGGGGGATAAAAGGAATAAAAAGAAAATTGAAAAAAAAAAAGTTTTCAGTCTGGTCATTTTAGTCAGTCGGTCTGGAGAGGCCGACAACCAAACATTTTTTAAAGATGGCCTATTTCTACACTTCATGGACATCAGCTCAATCATTGGATTAGACAGTCTTAGAATCAATCATTGGATTAGACAGTCTTAGAATCTAAATTGAAATATCAGACAGAAAAAAATAAAGATGGATTCTAAGTGACATCAATTCATACTTTAATAATGAGTTTACAGAGTACTTCTGATTTCAGAGAAAAGGCAAATTCTGCAAAATGACATAACACTGTCATTATGATAAATATTTGTCAAGAACAGGTAAAAAGAAACAATGCTACAGTGATAGATATATTTCCTTGATATCCATGAAATAATAGTTTAAATATAACAAAATTTTCTGCTTTTTAAAATCAAAATACATGAAAAAAATAAAAAGATTATAAATGTAAACAATTTTAAAATAAACTTCATGTACTTGTGAAAAAAATTTAATTTTATTAGATTGCTAAATTGGTCTTATCATTCCTACTAAATTAACAACCTTACAATTGCCAAGTGTCATGTTTTAAACTGTTACAGTAGATATAATTATACATGTTCATTGCAGCTTTATATACAAAACTCGTCAGTTTTAAGAAATACTTATTTGAGCATATTAGGTCTAAGTTAGAACAAAATTTAATGAATAAAAATATTAATTTTAATTGTTCATGTATTAATTTCCTTGCAATTTTACAAACCCTTTTAAGAAATTTGTTACATGTAAGTATAGACAAAAGCAACCTTCAATTAATACTTATGTAGTATACATTTATTTTACTGAAAACAAATTCAAAGATGGACAAGCAGAGCATGAACTGCAATCATCGGATAATGATAGACATCTTTTCTAAATATATGGAAAACAGCATGTATTTACTAGATAAAAATGTTGTTGAACATTAAATTTTCTTCTATAATTTATACATATAAAAATATGCATTGGGTATAACAAGTCAGAAGTTCTTCTCCAAATCTCCATTGATTTTGCCATGTCTGGTTCAACATCTTAGCTTGATCCATCCAACTTTCTTTAATATTCTTGAGCTGATATGGGATGATGGCACAAATCTTTTTAGGAAACACTGAAGTACTTTTTTGGTTCTTATCTATTCCAATTAATGACCCATGATCTGAAATCACATGTGTTCATTTTTACAATAACATTTAAGGAATTGCATTTTTTGAATAGCATAAGGAATTGCACTGAGTTTCATTCACTCAATGAAATGAATAAATTTCCAATATAATGAATGAAGAATCAATATGAAATTATTGTAAAATTTACAGATTGAATAAGTGAAATTCAAATGCTTGATCTTTCTTGTTCTTGTCATGCACAATCTGTATATCTTTTTATTAATTAGAAAATGGGATATTAATTAAAATCAAACCTCATTTAAAAAGGTAACTTGAACAATTGTATACCTGTTCTGAGGCTTAAACAGCAAGGATTTTATTTTTCATAATTTCTTGAATGAATGCATTTTTAAAAATTTTTGGCAATGTTGGGATATTAGTAACATCTTGACATCATTGTACCGTTTATTCATCGTTTTTAGTCAGTAGATCATTCATAACTTTCAGTTAAATGAATAGTTAAATAATTTATTACCTGATGAAACTATCAACAATCAAACTGTCAACATCATGATTGGACATGGTCAAATGCACCGTGACTTTTCTTCCCGGTTCGGACTGCATATAGCATAATACTTTACAGGATACTCTCAGGTCTTTTCTTTTTTCTTTCCCATTCTCACTTAAAATTTTAGTGTAGTGGTGAAGCGAGAAACACACATCAGCACAATGCTTCTACATCTACATCTACATTATACAGCGTTCCATCAAACATGATGATTATACGCTGGCCCTGCGCAAACGGACCTCTAAAATTAAATCAAAAAGTAGGAGAGAAAAAAAAAATTTACAAATAAAATTTAAAAACTAAATGTGTCAATGACTTTCTTCTGATAGGAATTGCCGTGCAACTTGCCACGTTTCGTATCGAAAATAAACAAGTCCTCCTTTATTGGTTGATCCACATGCATCACGCTAATCTCAAAGGCTTCTAAGATTCCTATGCTTTGATTTGTTATAAGACTTTCTCCTGAAAACGTCCTTCGTTTTTAGTCCTAACATCAAACATCAAGTATGACAGAGGAAATTCGTCACGGAGATGCTTAGCATCGCTAGTTTAAATTTGCCTGTTTCAAACGCTTTGGTGATTCGCAAGAGTTATCTCCCTGTTAACGCAAACCTTACCTTAACTAACCAAAAACTGACCTGTTCAATATTGATTTCCTCCAATAATGCTCCAGACACGGTCAATGAGGGACAACCTGATATTTGATGGGATAGCAGAAACTCAGGAAGAAGACGCAGAGGATTTGATAAAAGAATTCATTAAGACCGAGATGAATATCACAGACGAAATTGATTTCCACCGGGTGCATAGAATGGGTAGGAAGGGTGGAACCCGACCACGACCGATAATTGCCAAATTTGTGCTGCACAAGGACCGAGAAAGAGTCAGGCGAGCAGCCCCTGGATCCTTAAATGGCAAGCCATATGGAATTAAGGAACAATTCCCGAAAGAAATTAACGATCGACGTAAGCAATTATACCCCCAATACAAAGCTGCCAAAAGACAGGGCAAAAGGGCTTCACTAGTCGTCGACAAGCTTTACGTGGAGGGTCAACTGGTACCATTTCAGAACGACCATTCAAGAGATCGAATCCCAGCATTTGAAAACCGCGCCGCGCCGCCGACAGCCCATAGAAAATTCAGATATGCGGAAGCGCACTAGGAAAACCAAGGAGAACTGTGTAAACAGGAACTACATGTACAAAACGTAAACAATGCAAACTCTCTCAACAATTTGAAAATTATTAGTTTAAATGTTTGTGGACTTAATTCAAAATTACAAAACCCCGAATTTATTGAATTTATAAACAACAACGATATTGTATGTTTAACGGAAACAAAAACCGACAATGCTGATGATATTGAAATTAAAAACTTTAATGCCTTTTGTAAACATAGATTTTCATTGTCATCGAAAAAATCAGGTGGGATTGTAGTGTATGTTAGAGATATTTATTCTAAATATGTTACCGTTATAGAGAATGAATGTGAACATGTTCTATGGATAAAACTATCGGCCATCGGGGAAAGCATTTAATTTTCAAAATGATGTAATTATTGGTACTGTTTATATCCCACCTATAAATTCTCGTTTTTCATCCACCGATATTTTTGATGATATAGAAAAAGAAACTAATAATCTAATTGATAGTTTAGATAGCATTTGTCTTATGGGTGATTTTAATAGTAGGGTTGCTATGGAGAAGGATTATATTGAAAACATTAATTCTCATAACAATGATCATTTATTTTCAAATGACATAATTATAGATGAAAATATTTTTCTTAGTGATACATGTGATGTAACAAGACTTGAAAATTATGGTTTATCTGTTGATAGAAAGTCAAAAGACAAAACATTGAACCAATTTGGTAAAAAACTGTTAACTTTATGTAAAAACTGTAATATTTACATTCTAAATGGACGTTGTAACACTGATATAAACGGTGAATTTACTTGCAAAAACTGTAGTATAGTAGACTACTGCATTGCAAATATTAACTTTATCAAACAAGTTTCAGAAATGTCTGTTTTAGCTTTTTCTTCATTGTACTCAGATGTACATAATCCAATAGAACTAAAAATAAGAATACATCCTGAATCAATGAGTTTTAATATAGAAAATAGTCCATATAATTGTAATGATCAATCAGAAAAGGCTAAAAGGTGGAATAATAATGAAAAATTGACTTATCAAAACTGTGTTGAAAATAAAGTTAGTTGCATTAAAAGTTTAGAAGAAGAACTTTTAAACTGTAATGAAGTTTCCTTAGATTTAATTGATAATATTGTTGAAAAAGCTGGTGAAGTTTTAGTTCGAAGTGCTAAGGAAGTTTTTGGTGTTTATAAAAAAGCCACTTTTTCACAGGAGAATAAAAAATGTGTCTTTAAAAAGCCATGGTTCACAAAAGACTGTAAATCTGCTAGACGGAATTTTAAAAAAGCACAACAACTGTTTAAACGATTTGGAGGTAATATTTTTAAAGAAGATTTGTATGAAAAGGAAAAGCTGTTTAAACGAAAATTAAAATCTGCTCGAAATTTTCATAGGACAGATATGAAAAGGAAATTACAATATTTAAGATCATATAACCCAAAAGACTATTGGAAAATATTAAACTCTGATGGTAACAATAAATGCTGTAATGTAGAATTATCCAAACTATATGATTTTTATAAAGATTGTTGCAACATTGGAGTAGAGGGGGAAAACGAAAATGTTTTGACTGAAGATGAACTAAAATTGTTGTCAAATTTAGAACTTAATAACAGCATAAATCAACCAATCACACATGAAGAAATTACAAAATGTATACATGCTCTGAAAAATGATAAGTCAAGTGGACATGACAACATTGTTAATGAATATATAAAATCTACTGTAGATACTATGTCAAACTTTTATGTAATATTATTTAACAAGATTTTTGATTCAGGAATCATACCTTCTCAGTGGACATTTGGAAATATTATTCCATTATATAAAAACAAAGGTGACACTAAAGATCCCAAAAACTATAGACCCATTACTTTGATAAGCTGTTTGGGTAAATTGTTTACATCTATTCTGAATGAGAGACTTAATTATTATGCAAATACTGTCCATCTTATTTTAGAAAATCAAACTGGTTTTAGAAAAAACTATTCTACTTTGGACCACATTTTTACTTTGTATACATTGATTGAAATATCTAAGTATCATAGGAAAAGGTTGTACTGTGCCTTTATTGATTTTGAGAAAGCGTTCGACTCTGTCTGGCGTTTAGGTCTTTGGAATAAAGTTTTATTAAATAATATAGATGGTAAATGTTTTAATGTTATAACACAGCTGTATAAAAATATTAAATCAAGAGTAGTCTCAAATGGTCTGTACTCTGATCCCTTTCCTTGTACTGTAGGTGTTAGACAAGGGGAAAACCTATCCCCTTTTTTGTTTGCCATCTATCTAAATGACCTTGAAGATTTCATGAATTTAAATAATGTAAAAGGTTTATCATTTATAACGTCTAAATTAGAATCGGAGTTTAATTTGTATCTTCGATTGTTTGTTTTGCTATACGCAGATGACACGATCCTTTTGTCAGAAACACAGAAGACTTACAATACCAATTGGATGTATTTAACAAATATTGCAAACAATGGCATCTCAAAGTTAACACCAATAAAACTAAAATTGTAATCTTTGGAAAGGGCAATCCAAGAATTGAAAAACCAATTACATTAAATGGAATAACATTAGAAATCGTAGATAATTTTAAATATTTAGGAGTAAGTTTTTGTAAAAATGGTTCATTTAACACAAATGTCAAAGAATTATCTCAGAAAGCAACAAAAGCTATGTATAGTGTTATTGGCAAATGTAGAAAACACAATCTTAATGTAGAATGCACATTGGATATGTTTGACAAAATTGTAAATCATTATCTCAGAAAGCAACAAAAGCTATGTATAGTGTTATTGGCAAATGTAGAAAACACAATCTTAATGTAGAATGCACATTGGATATGTTTGACAAAATTGTAAATCCTATAATTTTATATGGATGTGAAGTGTGGGGTTTTAATCAGTCACCATTGATTGAAAAATTGCACTTAAAATTTTGTAAGCATATTTTGCATGTAAAGTCATCAACACCAAATTTTATGGTATATGGTGAATTAGGTAGATACCCTATTTCAATTAATATAAAGGTTAGAATGATAAGTTTTTGGTGTAAACTATCTTTTTTACAAAAGGATAAATTATCATCGAATTTGTTAAGTGTTTTAAAGAACTACAATAATCCATGGTGTAACTTTGTCAAATCTATATTGAATGAATGTGGACTTTCTTATATTTGGCATACTTGTCAACCTGTAAATGTATCATGGCTGAAGAAAATAGTGTTTAACACTCTGTATGATCAGTTTAAACAGAAGTGGTATAGTGAAATGTTTAACTGGTCTAAAGGTCTTAATTATAGAATATACAAAACTTCATTTTGTCTAGAAAAGTATTTAGTATCTCTGCCTTTTAAGTACTGGAAAATATTTTGTAAGTTCAGAACTTGTAATAATAAATTACCAATAGAAGTTGGAAGATGGCATAATGTACCAAGAGAAAACCGAATTTGTAAATTGTGTTCCAAAAATGAAATTGGTGATGAATTTCATTACTTATTTAATTGTAATGATTCACTTATTTTGAATTCAAGGTTATTATTATTATCAAAATATTACTATTCACATCCAAATGTGTATAAGTTTGATCAACTTTTTAATACAAAAAATACAGTTAAATTGACAAAGCTGTGTAAATTTATAAAAATTATTTTTGAGAGAGTTGGCTCTCCTGGTTAGCTCATTGTTAGTTTTGTTACTTTGTACTTTTTTCTTTTTCACGCATGCACATATGTTTAACTATACTTGTAATCTTTCTCAACACTGTACTTATGTCAGTTCATGAGAATAAATTCATTGTCAATTCATTGTCATTGAATTCTTTATTAACTAGCCAATTACTGACCTGTCCAATACTGAATGCCTCTCATTAACTAACAGTAAACAATACGCCTGAACTGATAAAAAAGATGTTTGAAGATGTATAGACTTCCTTACAATATTCTTAGATTCCTTTGACTTAACACTTTAAGACTATAATTAACTAACCATTAACTGACCAATAACTGACCTGTCCAATATTGATTTCCTCCAATAATGCTCTATTCTCCATTATTTAACCAGTTACTGAAATGTCAAATACTGAACTCCTCCCATTAACTAACCAATTACTGACCTGTTCAAGTTCAAGTTCATTTATTCACTCAAACCATCTAAAGTACATGGTACATGAGGACAATGAAAAAAAATATTTACAGCATATATACTTTCTGGTGTTCAATACTGAATTCCTCCAATTAACTGACCGAACTGAGCTGTCCAATACTGAATTCCTCCCATTAACTAACCAATAACTGACCTGTCCAATACTAAATTCCTCCAATTAACTAACCATTAACTTATCAAAAACTGACCAATTACTGCAAGACCTGTCCAAAACTGAATTCCTCCCATTAATGAACCATTAACTCATCAATAACTGCCTAATTACAGATTTGTCCAATTCTGAATTCCCCTCATTTAACTG